>NW_005842966.1:464805-465270 GCF_000455745.1 Alligator sinensis | reverse complement strand
ACCCCTGGCTTGATACTCCCATCCATCCTCCCCAGCCCAGCGCCCCTGCTGGACCCCTACCCTGCCCCCCCGAACAGGGCCCCCTGCTGTCCAGGAGGAACTGCCCCCCCATACTTCTCCCTGCAGCTTCCAAGGACACCCCGCATTCCCAGAAGCCTCCACCCCCCACCTCTTTCTGGGGGCTGGACTGCAGCTGCCAGGGCTGCAGATGGCAGGTCCAGTCCTGGGGGAGGACCACTTCTCAAGGGATGGGTCTTTAGGGTTGAAGTCAGTCTTGGGGGCAGGAGGGGCAGGAAGAGGGGAGTAAGGGGCGGTAGGGGCAGGGGCACAGTGGGGAGGGCCTCTGATACACCTTTGATGCCCAGGGGACAGGAGGTGTCAGAGCTTGGAGCTGGGGGGCAGTGGGGGCAGTTCTGTCCACTCCAAGGCAAGCGGAAGGGCATGGGGCCTTTGAGGGCAGGTGTG
>NW_005842966.1:454329-464756 GCF_000455745.1 Alligator sinensis | reverse complement strand
GTGTGTGTGTGTGTGTGTGTGTGTGTGTGTGTGTGTGTGTGTGTGTGTGTGTGTGTGTGTGTGTGTGTGTGTGTGTGTGTGTGTGTGTGACCACTGCCCCCTGCTGGATGGAGCACATCAGAACAGCATGTGTACTTAGGTGCATGTGTGTGTGTCTACATGCATGCATCTCAGTGCACACTGCAGCCAGTCCTGCTGGCTCGGATATGGCAGAAAGTGTGTACAAGTGTGTGCACGCATGTATGTGTGAAACACTTGGAAGGGTGTAAGACAGAGACAGAGAGGCTACTGCCTCCTGCTGGCTGGAGCATGTCAGACCAGCGTGTGGATGGAGGGGAGACCAGACATCGCTGCTCCCCTCTGTCTACAGCACCGGTTCTCAACCTTTTTTGTACCAGGACCCATTTGTAAACATCGGTGGCCAGTCCCAGTCCAGTGCCCCTCACTCCCAACCCACTGACCACTGCCCCCAGGCCCCAGCCTCCCAACGTGTAGAGCAGGGGGTGGGTGTGTGGTGTGGGGTGGGGTGGGAGACGTGGGGGGACCCCAAGCAGCCCCTTGCAGTCTGGAACTCTTGACGGCCTGCAAGGGAAAAGGCACAGTTTCCCATGTTTTTCTCCGTTAAAGGATAATTCATTTTTAGTTTGTTGATCAATTTTTCAAGTTTGTTCGTGACCCTTTCATATATTCTTGCAACCCATTTTTGGGTTGCAATGCACAGGTTGAGAAATGCCGGTCTACGGCCCATCAGAGCAGTGTGCATGTGTGTCTGTGTGTGTATGTATGTGTGTATATACATTTGCTTATCTATGTGCATGCTGCTGCCCCCTGCTGGTTGGGATACAGCAGAATGTGTGTGCAGATACGTGTGTGTGTGTGTGTGTGTGTGTGTGTGTAATGCCTGGGGGAGGGTGTGGGGGGGGTTGTTGGTTGTAGCCATGTTATTGTAAAGACATAGGCAGACAACGTTCTTTGGGTAACTGTAATATCTTTTATTAGACCAACTAAATAGTTGGAAAAATTGTTCTTTGCAAGCTTCCAGGCACAAAACCCCTTTGTCAGGCATAGGGAAGCTTGCAAAAAACAATTTTCCCAACTATTTAGTTGGTCAAATAAAAGATATCACATCTACCCAAAGAACGTTGCCTGCTTGGGTTCTTTGTGCGTATATATATGTGTACATGCATGCATCTACATGCACACTGTGGCCCCCTGCTAGCTGAGATATGGCAGAACATGTGTGCACATGGGTACATGTGTGGGTGTGTGAGAAAGAGAGACTGTACACCCTACTGGCTGGGATATGGCAGAATATGTGTGCATGTATGTGTGTGCATGTGCTTTGGACACCTGGGGGGTGTGTGTGTGTGTGTGTGTGTGTGTGTGTGTGTGTGTGTGTGTGTGTGGGAGAGAGAGAGAGAGAGAGAGAGAGAGAGAGAGAGAGAGAGACTGCTGCCCTCTGCTGGCTGCAGCACATCAGAGCAGTGCATGTAGGTGTGTGCATATGTGCACTGCCCCCTCCTTGCTGGACCATGTCAGGGCAGAGCTGTCCTGGCCCTAAGCTTCCCGCAACATCTCCCCAGTGCTACCCAGCAGGTCCAAGCTATGGGGGAGGGGGAGTCTGGGGGTCACTCACTGTCTTGACGGGTCCTGATTGGGGTGGCTCTGGGACCTGCGGGGGGGAAGAGAGGGTCAGAGCAGCCTCATGGGGGGGCACATGTGTGTGAGCACCCGTGTGCATGGATGAACACACCCTGCTGCCCCCCACCTACTGGCACACTCAGTGGCACATGTGGGGACACCCCTCAGGACACACTCAGAAACACCCCTCCCCCTGCTGACCAGTGTGTGTTCCAGCTGCTCCAGGGTGCACACATGTACATACACATGTGCACACACACATGTACATAGGCACATATATACACACGTACACACACATATACACACACTGCTCTGGCAGGCTCCAGCCAGCAAGGGGCAGCAGTGTTGCACACATGTATGCATGCACGCACACGCACGCTGCCCCGGGCCAGTGGGTTCCAGCCATAGGGGAGGGTCTGGGGAGGGCTGGGGATAACTCACCATCTCGGGGGGGCCTGGTTGGGGTGGCTGTGGGGCCTGTAGGGAGAAGAGAGGGTCAGAGCAGCTGCATGGGGTGGGTGGGAGCTGGTGCACATGTGCGTGCACCATGGCCTGGGGAGGGGCAGACTGCATTTGCATTCACATGTGTCTGCACATGGCACCACCCCCTGGCATGTGCACACGCATATGTGCACCTACCCCACTGCCTCCTGCTGGCTCACAGCAGGCTCTTCCAGGCCCCCATGACCTGGTGCCTGTGCACACATGTATGCACATGCCTCGGCCCTCAGCTAGCCAGATGCACATACATGCTGGGCACGTGTACCTGCTGGCAGGTGCATGGACATGCACTAGCCTGGCAGTGCCAGAACTGCTGTGTGCCATGTCCTCCCCCTAGGCCCAGCAGGGGGGGAAGGTGGGGAGGAGGTCACTCACCGTCATGGGGAGGCTGGGCTGGAGCTGGAGCTGGAGCTAGAGTTGGAGCTGAGGCTGGGGCTGGGGCTGGGGCCAGGGCAGCTGCTGGGGGGAGAAACAGTCAGAGGGTCACAGGGGAGGAAGCAGGTGTTGGCTGCCTCATCCCTCACCTCCCCACCGCCATGCCGCCTGTCCCCTCCTTTCCAGCCAGCCATGAAATCACCATGATCTATGACCCACAACCCCACCATGACATCACCCTGTCCCCAATGCCACCCCAACCATGACATTATCCCATCCCCCATGACACCCCAGCTGTGACATCATCATGCTCCGCCATCCCCACCATGTCATTACCTTGTCCCCTCATGGCCTCCTGCCATGACATCACTCTGTCCCCATGGCCCCCCACCATAGCATCACCATGCCCACCTACCCCCTTTACCATGACATCACCCTGCTTCCAATGCCACCCAGCCATGACATCACTGTACCCTGTGGTACCTGCTGCCCTTTGTCCCTTGCGTCGGGGGACTCCTGCCTTGCCCTTGGGCCCGGGGGGTTTTGGGGGCGGGCGCCGAGTCCCCTCCTCCATGCCCGCGTTCTCATAGTCATCATCGTCATTGCTGGGCACAGGGGGAAGTTCTGGGGGGAGAGCGCAACTTGGAGACCCCCTTGATCCTCCTGGGGGGTCTGTCCTCAGAGACCCCATCACCCCCCTCCTTCAGGCACCCCTTTCCAACCCACTCCAACTGCCAGATCACAACTGCCCATGACCAAGTGGACCCCAGAGAAGAGGGGAGCTGCAGGAGGGTCATGTAAGATCCCAGGGATACCCCCCAGCTCTCTCCTGGGACACCAGAAGCAGGGGAAGACCTCAGCTTTGAACACAAAGTGGGGCCCTGAAGTGTACAGGATGCGGTTGGCTCTGGGGTGGGGCATCAGGAACTACGTAAAAGAGGGCCCCTTGCCCAGTACTGAGATGCAGCTGGCTCTGGGGTGGGGGAAGAGACAGGTATAACAGGGATTCAGCTGACTCTGGGGTGAGGCAGCAGGGCCGGGGTATAACATGGACCTGTTGCGCGGTGTTAGGATGTGGATGCTCACTTTGAGGGAAAGTGCATCCTGCTTCCACTACAGCACAGCAGCTTGGAGTAAAAATGGAAGCATCTGATTTTCAGCAGGGAAAGGTGTGAGCTGGAGTTTGGTGAGGACACCTGGGTTCATGCCCTGTCTGTTGCGGGGAGGTGCCTTTCACAGCCTCAAGGGGACAACCCCCACAGTGCCCCCAAGTGCCGCTGTGGGGCATCAAGCCAGTCCTGCCAACCCCATGGGAGGTTTCCCATCCCAGAACTGACCAGGCCCAACCCTGCTTGGCTAGTAAGCTCTGCTGGCTCCCCTTGCCATTCCACACCACACCCTTCTTCCTGTGTCCCAGCCACCTGCCCCACACCCCTGCCCCTACCTTTGTGTGGCCCCTTCCGGCCCATGAGCCGTGACTTGCCCATCCAGTTCCCATATAGGCTCTCATGCGCCATGATGGGCTCAGTCAGGCACAGGGAACCTGCTCAGCCCTGCTGCCTCCTGACTGCCTGTTGGTGAAGGGAGTACTAATCCCCCCTTCCTTTCCCCAATGCTGTCATGGCTCCCCCCTGCCCTCCCCCAGCCTAGAGCAGAAGTGAAACCCGGATGTCAGTGTCATCAGAAACCCCATGAATGCAGTTACCTCTGGGGTGGGGCACAGGTGCTCAGTGGAATCACTGTTACCCCTCCAAGGACCCAGACTGCTGTCCATGACCTCATTGGGGGGGGCGCTCAGGCCTGAGTGACAGGAGAGGTTATGGGGGGCTGCTCATTGCATCCAGGCCCCACCTAGATGGTCCCTGGGGTCCAGCCTGGGTGCAGGGTAGCTCCTTGCTGGCCCCAGTCCAGACCCAAGTCCCCAGGGGTTCAGGGAAGGTTTTGTTCTTGGCTCCACCCCAGGCTTAAAATAGCCCCCAGCAGCTGCAGCAGGGGAGGAAACGTTTGCAGCAACTCATGCGTATCAAACACGGGCCCTCACATCACTGTGTCCCAGGGGACAGGGGGTGGCAGAACAAGGCTCACCAGGCTTGTCACACCCCACTCTGCAGGGCTGCAAGGCACGGCTGTGGGGGGACAGGGACAGGCCTTGGGGCAGTAGCAGGGGGGCACCAGGGGGCTGCAATCACTTGGGGGAGCAGGCCACAAAATGGGGAGGATTGGGATTCCCCCATGCATAAGAGCAGCAGCTGCTTCTGGCCATGATGCAAGGAGCCTGAACCAAAGCTCCCCTGGGATGTCCTGGAGGCTGAGGCATTTTCCCAGGCAGCCTGGGCAGAGGCCTCGAGGCTCCAGGGAGCTAACATGAGGGCTGGCAGATCCAGCCCAGGCCTGGTGGGGGACCTGGATTCTTCCCCCACTTGCCTCCCAGTGGGGTGATGGCTGTGCTGTAGCTACAGGGTTTGGCACCCGGGCCAAAGCTGGCAGCAGCAGCCTGCCCTCACCCCGCACACAGGTCGCGGGGCACACGCGCCCCCATGCTTTCCCGGGAGTGCATGCAGCGGCGGGAGCCACCCGCGCCCCGCAAATGAGCCACTTGCAGCTGCATCCTGCGCCTGCCTAGGCTGGGCAGCGCCTGTTGCCACTCCTTCCCTTCAGCGCCCAAGACGGTCACCCTGCTCACCCCCCTCTTCCTACAGCACTGGATTATGGGGGGGGGTCCCCCCAAGGGCTAGGGTCCCCGCGCGCAGAAAGGCCTCGCCCAGGGCTGGCTGCAACTCCCAGGCGTCACCCCGCCCCCACACTACACGTGAGAACCCGGAAGTCCTCCCACCCCCCTAGGCTCCGCCCTTCATTTCTATGGTCCGGGAAGGAAGGAGCGCAGGCCCCATCCCGCATACGCACTCTAGAAGAGAACCCGGAAGCCCTCCCGCCCTTCTAGACTTCACACCCGCTCATCTCTATGGCGCAACACCTCCCTTCCGCTTCCGGTCTGGATCTGCAGCGGAAGTGCGGCCGTGGGAAGCGTTTCCGGGACAACGGGCGCCCACGGTGACCCAGGCGGCGGCGGCGATGGGGGCGCACCTGGTGCGGCGCTACCTGGGCGACGCGGAGGTAGAGCCCGACCCTCTGCGCATGCCCACCTTCGACCCGCTCTACGGCCTGCCCGAGCGCCGCGAGCGCGGTGAGACCCCGCGCGCCCCCTGCCCCTTGCCCTCTGAGCCCCGGGGAGTGGGGCCGGTGCGGTCCCGGGGGCGCCCGGCCGCAGCGTCACCCCCCGCCCCGCTCCACAGTGATGGTGGCGACGCAGGAGCAGATGGACGCGGCGCGGCTGCCGCTGGAGCAGCGCGACTACTGCGCGCACCACCTGCTGCGGCTCATGAAGTGCAGGCGCGACTACTTCCCCAACCCGCTCGCCTGCCGGGCCGAGCGCCACGACTGGGACTACTGCGAGCACCTCGAGTAGGTGCCCGGGCCCCTTCTCCCCTCCCCGGTGATTTCTGGGGCTGGAAGCGGTCCCAGGCGGGGGCATCTGGTAAAGATGGGGTTGGCGGGAGGGAAGACATCTCTGAGGAGGGGAGCTGCGAGCTCTGCCCCGTGGGGATGGGCGGTGGAGGCGGCTCGCCGGGGCTGAGTGGGTTGCAGGGTGCCCTGGGCTGTATTGTTGGGGGGGTGGGGCTGTGAGCTGCTGCCCACCTGTCTCGATGCCCCCTAAGCAGAGTGGGGGTGGAGAAGTGGGAGGGGGGCTCTCCCATGGAGAGGGCCTCTGGGCCTGCAGGAGGAGCCCAGGTCCTCATCAACCTGTTCTTGAGGAAGCCTCTCATGTTGATGGTGAAAGCCTGTCTGGCAGCAGCTGTGAAGGTGTTAATGCCCATCCCCCTGCTGCCATTATACCTGCCCCCATTGCCAGTGGGGCATCCAGCACCCAGATGTGCTCCCCCCAGCAGGCACCTGGCTGCTCCCCTCCCCTTGCCTGGTTGGGGTGGGCTGAAGGGGGTGGGTATCAGGTCTCCCTTGACTGTGGTCTTCCCCCAGCTACGTGATGCGCATGAAGGAGTTTGAGCGTGAGCGCCGCCTGCTGGCCCGGAGGAAGCGGCTCCAGAAGAAGGCAGAAAAGGAGGCCATGGCTGCATAGGCCCCCCACAATGTCTATTGTATTTAATGGAATAAACATCTGCTTCCCTGCCTTGGTTCCCGATGCCTGTGGGGTGGGTGGATGTTGCTGCTGCTGGGGTGAGTCCTCCACTGTCAGGGATAGGACACCTGGGGGGTGATTCTGTACTGGGCTGAGGCTGCCCCTGCTTTCCCTGCCCTCTTTCCTGTGCGGGGCTCCCTCACTGTTTCTTCCCTCCCCAACAAGGACCAGCTGCCCCCCTTCTGTGCTGGGTGGGGCTGAGCCAGTGGTAGAGTCCCCCTCCCACCTCATGCCAGGGCTGGTGGTGCCAGACCCCGCCTAAGAGAGCCCATAAGTGCCTGACCTGCCTGCCTTCCCCCCCACCCCCCATGCAGTCACAGTAGAAACACAGACAGGGCACCAGAGTCATTGGCTCATTTATTCCCCTGGGTCTGGCCAGTGGCCCCCCTGCCCCTGCTCCCACTTACAGGTGGCTGCAGCTAAGACTGACCAGGGGCACAGGCCAGATGTATGGAGGGGGATACATGGGACACACTGACCTCAGCACTGCCTGGGCCCAGGGTCAGAGACAAGGCCAGAGCCGACAACACAGGGCAGGAACTTCCCCTTCTCCAAGGCTGACATCACACTGTGGCTGCTGCCTTGTGGGGGGGGGGGCAGCATTAGCCCATCTGCTCCCCAACCCCAGCAGTCACCCCTGGGGGGAAAGGCAGGCCCCAGCAAGGAAGGGAAGCACTGCTGTACTTAAGATGAATGGGGCTGCCTGAGACTCTTCTCTCCCTCACAAGCTCCCCACTTGGTGTAGTGGTGCCCTTGGGACTCTCTGCTTTATCTGCAAGCCCCTCACCAGCCCCAGAAGGCACTGGGGAAGGGCTGAGCTAGTTCTGGGGCTCCCCCAGCACAAGGTGGGTAGGGGTCTCCCAGGGGCTTTCCAGTGTGGAGGATGCCAGGCAGCCAGCAGGGGCACTGCACACCCCAGGGGTGACAACTCCCCCCAGCCTGGCTGGAGCTGAGGGATCTGGGATCCAGGTCCAGGGCAGGTGCCTCCCATCAGTCCCAGGGTGTTTACCCGCCCCCAGCATAGGACAGGAGGGGCAGGGGCTCTGGTCTGGAGAAGATGGGGGACAGCTGCAGGGACCTAGGTGGAGGCAGGGGGGCGTTGGCAGCAGCTCAGAGCAGGAAGGGGACGATGGGCGAGCGCAGGGCAGGGTAGTCGCGGAACTCCTTCAGATAGCTGCGATGCTTCCCCTTGGCCCAGATTGTCATCTGCACAAAGCCCACCAGCGAGAACAGTGCCACTGCGGTGGTGGGGGAGATGTCAGGGGTGTGGCAGCATCCCCCTTCCCCACCGTGGGGGGGGGGGTTCTGGCCCTGGTTTTCTCCACCCAGCCCTGGATACAGCAGGTGAAGCATACTACAGCCCCAGGATGCTGCAGGCCCCTCACATCCTGTCTACCTCAGTTTCTCCTTGTGAGGTGCTAGGAGCTACATGCAGCGGGGAGGGAGGTAGGAAGGACAGCCCCTGGCCAGTGGTGTTAGCTGACAATTGCTTCTCCCCCACCCCCACACACACACTGGGGAAAGCATGCCTCAGTTTTATCTTGTGAGATGCTTGGAGCCCCATTGGAGAAGGGGACCTGGCCCTGGTGGCCACCCACAGCATGCTGGGTGAGTCACTGCAGCGCCAGAGCCCTGCCCTCTCCCCACATACCCCAGCTCACCTGGGAGACACTGTGTCATGATGGTGAAGCCAATCCAGGAGCCGACCTGGGGATGCAGGGCCTGTGAGAGGGCAGCCACACCAGGAGGGGTCCTCCTGCCCCCACTCCCAACCCTGGGGTGCCCCTCACTCACAACCCACAGCCCCCTGCCTCCCCAAGGAGCCCTGCATCCCTCTGACAGAGCAGGGAACCTGACTTCTCCCTGCAGCTCTCCCCCCACTCCCACTTACTGTTGCTGGTTGGCAGTGGGGGTGGATCTCACCTCATAGGTGTAATTGGGGCAGGACACAAGCAGGAAGAGCCAGGTGAAGGGGTTCTTGGTTGGGTATGGGATCTTCCGTGTCTTGGAGCCTGGTGGGGGGCAGAGCATAGCTGGGTCACAATGCCAGCCTCAATCCCTCTCCTGTCCACATCCCCACACCCCCATCTCAGCCCTCTCGTCCTGACCTGGGTGTGGGGAGGCATTTGCTCCCAGCCGGCTCCACTCCCTGGGACCTCAGGCCCAGAGGAACTTTCTGGGGAGGTAGCTTAGCCAGGCTAGGACCCCCTGGGCTTGCTCTTGGGTTTGCCCCCCAGGGCTTGGAGGTAGGGCGGTTCTTTGTGGGCTCCTATGCAAGGGCGGGGGGAGGCAGTGGCACTGGCCAGGAAGGGCTGGATGGGGTTGCACCTGGGCTTGGCTCCCTCAACTCCCAGGGGGATGAGGCCTCAGACCACAGGCCCCCTCCCCCCGCAATACAGCCCCAGACCTGGTAGGATCTCTTCCCCTTCCCCCAACGAAGCCCTGGCTTGAGCACACAAGCATGCATATACACACGTGTACATGCATACACACTCACCAGCTGGCCGCAGGTTACGCAGGGCAATATGGATGGAGAAGTTCCCCAACTGGCAGAACTGTGGCAGGAAGCAGACCAGGGATCAGGTGGGAGGGGCAGCCCCCCAAACCACCTGGTCGTCCCCCCCCCCCAATCAAGGCTCCTAGCAGACTAGGGGGGCAGTGCCATTCCAGCCCCTGGCAGCTGAGTCCAGCCACTCCCAATCACAGCCCTGTGCCACCTCCCCCTGCCCCCAGGTCTGACCCTCCACCCTGGCACTCTCCCCCTGCAGCCCCCTCAAGGGGTACTCTCAACCTCCCCCCAAACCCCCAACCCTTATCTCTACTCCACCCCCAGTTCTTACCAGGAAGATGATGAGTGCCAGTTTCACCTGATCCTCTCCATAGGCTACAGGGGGGAGGCAGAGATCAAAGGTTAGAGAGGTCAGCCAGGCAGAGGACATGCTGTCCAGGCCTGGGTACATGGAGTGGCACCTCTGCGCCCAAGCAACTTGGGGGCAACAAGGCAATGGCCCCTCTCCCTACCCAAATTCTCCCCCACCCCTGGGGAGCATGAGGGGGCTATGGGAGCCCAACAAGGTGCAGCCAGGGGCAGGGGGGACCCTGGAAGGATGCCCCAGCCCCCTATGTGGTTAAGGACCTTCCCCAGGCCTGAACCAGGCATGAGCTAAGCTCAACTGGGGGGCAAGGACCTGGGATGGCTCTGGCATGGGGAATCCCCTTGGCTACAGCACCTCCAGGCCCCCACGGCTCTCTTGTGGGGCTGGGAGCCTTGTGTAGTGCATTATGGGATACCACAGCCTGAGGTGGGGTACTCACCAGGCGGGGTGTAGAGAGGGTGGTTGATGTAATAGGCCATCCAGGCAGCAAAGCCCCAGTAGTAAGTGCAGTTCTAGAGGCAGACAGATGAGGTGCTGGGTGAGGGCAGTGCCAGCCATGGGGAACCCAGGGGTCTGAGAGCGCCCCCCACCTAACCTTTGCCCCCACCCGCTTCTCACCTTGAAGATATTGCGCAGGGGCATGGTGCCATGGGAGAAGCGGTGCACAAACAGTGTCTCCAGCAGGCGCTTCACATAGTGGAACGAGTGGCAGATGCAGGCCAGGCTGGGGGGGAAGGGGAGGGGCGGGGCATTAGGAAATCATGGGTGGGGCAGGACAGACCAGCCTAAGGCCCCTGGTGCCCCACGCCCCGGGGAGGGACTGCCTGGGGTCCCCCTGG
>NW_005842966.1:453027-454247 GCF_000455745.1 Alligator sinensis | reverse complement strand
AGCACATACCCCCCACCTCCCCTGGCAGCATGGCCCTCTCTGCCTGCCCCCCCACCTCCCCACATGGCTCCACCTACCCAAATCCCTGGCTGTTGCCCCCATCCCTGACCAGGCCCCAGCAACCTGCCCCCTTCATTTGACCTCCTCCATATGCCCCATCCCACACTAGGTCCAAGCCCCTCACTCTCATGACCCTGCCCCCCCATGTCCCTCTCCTCCATACTCACTGGACGACTGAGTGGCGGCTGGAGGTGAAGTCGTACTTGGGGCCATAGATGAAGGGCACACGGAAGTAGAAGAGCAGGTAGATGAGCAAGGGCCCCGCGTATTCTGTCAGGAACACCTGGTGGGGGCATGTGAGTTGAGGGGGCAGATCAGATCCTTGGGGCATCCCACACTCAGGACTATCTGCCTCAGGGGATCCCCATGGTGGGGGAGGGGCTGGAACAGGAGGTATCCCCTGGGTTGGGGGGGATCCCTGGGAGTGACACAGGGATGGAGAGGTTTCCAAGGGTGAGGAGGAATCCCCACAGTGGGGGGGGTGGGATCCCCCAGGCAGGGCGGGTATCTCTCACCGTCACCCAGCTGATCTGGGCACCCAGGTCCCGGAAGTAGAGGGTGGCTGTTGTGCCCACAGGCAGGTTCTGCAGCACATCTTCATCCTTTAAAGACTTGCCCTCTGGGGTGTGGGGGCAGAGAGTCGGTGAGGGGAGGCAGTGGGACATGAAACCCCTGAGGCCCTAGGAGCCAGAGTGATACCTCCCCCTGCCAGCCAAGTTAATGCCATCTGCCCCTGGCTGCAGCGGGAGGTGGGGGCTGGGATTCATTCCCACCCCAGCCCAGATCCAGCACCTGTCCCCAAGCCCAGGCCACCACGATGGGACGCTGGGGGTGACAGTGGGTGCACTTACTGGGGTCCAGACGCAGGGACTGTCTAGCCGGGTACCACTGGGGATCTGAAGAGGGAACAGCAGGTGGCACCGTGACTCCTGCTACTCGGGGGCTCCCGCCTGGCCCCATTGTGCCTCAGTTTCCCCTCCTCCCTTCCGCCCTGTTCCATTGTGATACAGGAGGTTTCCCCAAGATGAAGACAGCCCCCGGCCCAGTGCCCTGCCCGCTGGGATGTGCAGACCCTACCCTCTTGTGGGGGCTGTAGGCCAGGGCCAGATGCAAGAAGGGACATTAATGGTGGGCGCCCCCTGTGACAGCGTGCAAGGGGG
>NW_005842966.1:449331-452866 GCF_000455745.1 Alligator sinensis | reverse complement strand
CTTGATCTCAGCGATGGTGGCATTGGGCTCTACCTGGACAGACATATGCAGACAGTGAGTGGTGAGTGCAGGCCATGTTCCCCCTTACCCCAACCGCTCTCCCCATGCTGCAAGCCTGCTCCCCAGAACTGGGAAAGGGTATACACACACACACACACACACGTACATACACACACCTCTTCCAGCTGGAGACAGCCATATGTCTGCTAGGGGAAGTGCCAGGGTTGCATGCCCACCCTGTGGGGCATGGGGAAAAGAGGCGACACTGGACAGGGGCCAAACACCAAGGCTGGAGAAACCAGATGCCCTCTGCCCACTGCTTCCCAGGGCCCCATCACACAGGCAAATACAAACGCACACACACGCCCAGTAGGTGCTGGTATTAGGTGTCCAACAGCTGCCAGGCAGGCCCCGGCTCCCTAAGCAGGAGGGTCTTTCTCGGCTCCCCACAGCTCTGCAGGGACAGGCATCTTAGGAAGGATTAGCTCCAGTTGCATCGATGCAGCCAGACTCTGGTCTGGCCAGGGGGACACTGGACCCTTCCCCACCCCGCAGGCAGGGGCAGGGGAAACCCCAGGCCCTGGCCAAGCCACAGGAAAGTGCCCCCTGGCAGAGGCTAGAACTGGGGCAGGGGCTGGTGGGGGGTGGAAAGGGGAAGCCCTACCTGGCCCCTACCAGCTCTGAGCCCTGCCATAACACACCCCCACCCCTCCCCAAAAAACAGAATCGGACACAGACCCCTGCCTCTGAATTCACTCTCCCCTCTTTGAGATCAGGGGCTGAAGAAGCAGCAGACTTGGGTGGTGGAATGGCAGGGAGGGTGGGCAGAGGAAGGACCCTGGGTTCTCTCCTCACCCTCAGCACCCATCAGCCATGCAGCCCCCTTTCCCTTGGCTTCATGCCTCAGTTTCCCAAGCACCCAGCTCCAGGGGGACATCCTCACAGAAGGGGGCCTTGTGGGGCTCCTGGTGATGGGCACAGGGCTGATTCTTCCCCAAATCCAGTTGCTAAGGGACCCTGCACTGTGTCCAGACCCCTGAGGGCAAAGCCCTGGCTGGGTGGAGGGGGGTGGTATGGGGCAGGCCTGTCCATCCAGAGAAGAGGGGCCTAAAAGCAGGAGGGCTGGTTTTCAGGAGGGAGCCAGAGGCAGGCAAGGCTGGTGCCTGGACACTAATGCCAGGCCAGGCCAAGGTGCTGGACACTGGGGCACTGATGGAGGTCTCACTTCCCCAGTGCCCAGCAGTCCCTATCTTGGGCCCTGGATCCTGCAGGTGCCATAGCCTGGTCCACACATGACATCAAGGAATGCTGGGAGAACAGATGCCAGGGCTCCAGATGACTGGGCCAGCAGAGAACTTGGATGAACCACCCCGGGCCCTGACTCCGAGGTCCTTCAGAAAGATGCCAGGGATAGAGACCCCTCGCCAGTCCCTGGCACTAGGAGGGCTCCTGAGCTCTGTCAGTGTGAATGTCTCCTGTTGCCCAGCCAGTCCCCGCAACCCCAGGGCAAGAGGCCTAGGCGGGCAGACAGCCACCCTGCCCCCCCATCACCCCAAGTCATTCTTCCAGGTAGGGGGCATCTGGGCCCACACATGCCTATACATACACATATGTGTATGCATGGCCCAGCCCCTTCCCTTGGAGCTCCTGCATGGGGTGGGAGGCTGGGGGGCCTAGCCAGAGCCCTAGTTCTCTCCGGCCCCAGCCTGTTGCAGCTGGTTCAGCTGGGAGGCTGGCACCTCTATGCATCTGGCTCCAGGGCCCAGGCTGCTGCCAGACCCTCCTCAGCAGCCCAGCCTGTGCCCCCGAAGTGACAGCACGATCTGGAGCCCACAGATGGTTACAGCCCAGTGACTGAAGCTGGGGTTGGGGAGGGGCTTAGAAAGGGATGAGACCCCTAGATGTAGCGGAGGTGGGAACAGCAAAGATTCTGGGCAGGCCAGGGGGCAGTGGGCAGGGTGGGAAGCAGGCAGAGGTGCCTGGGGGCAGGCTCTGAGCACATACCGATGAGGGGTCTCTAGGGGCCTGCCAGCTGGCCTGGGGCGCATGTGAGCCTGGGGAGATGCTGCCCTGGGTATGGGCCCCCACCATGCTGCCCAGGCTGGGCCATGAGCAGTCTGGAAGTAGGTCAGGGCTGAAGTATTGTCGGCGGAGGGCAGGAAATAGATAGGATCTCAGCTGCACCCCAGTAGCAGAGGGGGGACACAACATGCTGTGGGGAGGGGGGTGCTGGGGCACACCTGCCACTGAGGGCTGGCACAGGCAGGCACACCTGGCACTGCCTGGCCATGTCAGCTCCAGGGAGAGGGCTGCAGTGGCACCCCCAGCCTATGGTGTAACTATGCACCCCAGCAACCCCCCACCTCCGGCAGGATGGCATGCCACAGTATCCCCCCGCAGCAGGTCACACCCCACAGCATCCCCGCAACCAGTGCAGGGTGGCACACCACAACATCCCCCCCAATGCAGGGTGGCATGACCTGCTCCCTTAGTGCAGGATGGCACGCCCCAGCACCCCCCCCGCCCCGGACTGGATGGCACACCCCAACATCTCCCCTACCATGCAGGCTGGGGTATGTCAACACCCCCCTGTGCAGAATGGCACACCCCAGTACCCCCTCCCCCATGCAGGGTGGCATGTCTTGCCATACTCCATGCCAGTGCATGGTGGCACATCCTATTACCCCACCCTGTACAGGGTGGCACCCCCCACTTCCCTTGGGTCCAGGGGATGGGGTCACTGAGCTTCACCCTGTGCTCCCTCCACCCCCCACCCCCGGGGTAGTAGGTGCCCACAGCCCCTCACCTTGTCGAGGAAGCAGAGCTTCTCACGCGTCTTGGCATCCAGGATCTCCACCTCGAAGAAGAGAACGGCCTTCTTAGCCTTCTTGGCCACCTTGGGCGGGCGCCACAACCCCGTGCCCTCTGCCCCACCAGGCACTGCCTGCCCCCCCTCGCCTGCTGCCCCACCACCCTCCATGCCACCCCCCAGGGCTCTGCTGCGCCCGCCCAGGGGATCCCCAGGGATCAGCGCCTCCGCCAACAGCTTAGAGCGGCTGGAGCTGCCTTCCGAGGGGTAACCCGATCAGTGCTGCGCCCGCGCCCAGCTAAATATAACCAGGCTGGCTCCTCGGGTCCAGGACCTTTTTAAAGGCACCACCAGCTTGCAGGGAGGCTAGCACTGCCCCAGCGCCCAGCCCTTTGAATGGGCCAAGGCAGGGGGCCAGCCTCTCTCATTAGTGCTGTCCATCCACCCCAGGGAAGGATCAAGCAGAGCCCAGCTCCTGGGGAGGCAGTCCCTATGTGGCAGGCAAGAACCTGTCGCACCAGGGACTGTATGCCTTGGGGAGTGACCCACAGCTCCACAGGGGATCGGGGCCTGGCCTCTTTCCCCCCTACCAGGCTGAGATGAGACAGTGCCCAAAGCTCCCCTATTCCACCAAGCACCCCTTGCCCCGCATGCTCACTGCCAGATGTGCCAGCCAGGCCCAGTCTCATCACTTATCAGGGTGTAATGGGGAGCAAGTAGGTGAAC
>NW_005842966.1:434578-449321 GCF_000455745.1 Alligator sinensis | reverse complement strand
GGGGGGGGGTGGAAGCTGGGGGTGCCTCTGGGATAGGGCTGTGCTGGCGGCATCCCATAGTGGGCATCAAGTCCCCACAAGAGACCTGCACAGTTATAGCCCCTGGGTCCAGAGACAGCAGCTGAACTCTGGCTCCAGGGGGAAGGTGTGGGGCTGGGGGTAGTGGCTGCCAGGCTGAAAACCCAGCCCACAACAGATGCATCCTGTGGTCCTCGCCCTGCCCCCTGCCTCAGTTTCCCCACCCTTACAAGACAGCCCGTGCCCAAGCTTGCCCCAGCTGCAATGGGGCTGGGGGAGCTCAATCTGTCCAGGGGAGACTGCACCGGAGTCCCTGACCCCTTCCAGACCCAACATAAGCTGCTTCTGACCCCCCCACCCCACAACTAGGCTGAGTCACTGAGCAGCCTGGATGTGGGGGTGGCCTGGCTAGAGATCTGTGTTCTCAGCAGATAGCGGGGCCCGGGGCCAAGCTGGGTATTAATAGCCACCTACCTGGGTGCTGGGAGGGCTGTCACATGCCTCCACCCCCCTGGAAACAACAAGGAGCCACCGAGGCTCCAGGGAGGGTCACCAGAGGGTCCTGGAGGCAGCAGTGTGTTCAGGGGAAGCCAGCCCCAAGGCGCAGACAGAGGAAGGGGCAGACCTGCTACCCTAGCACTGCCACCATGGGATGTAACCAGCCTCAGGGCCCCTGGGGACCAGGGAGCTGCATGTCCAGCGCAGTGCAACTGCCTTCAGGTAGGACTCACTTACTTGCCCTGAGAGGGAGACGGGGGGAGATCTGCTTTGTGGCCTTCCCAGACAAGCCCCTAGCACTGGAGGGATTGGCATGGCCCCCACAACTCCTCCTGCTCCAGCCAGCCTAGCCTTTACACCCAGGCCCGAGTGGCTGTAGGGAGTGATGGGTTTGGAGCAGGGGAGCCCCACCCTGGGGGAGCCCCCCCGGTAGGGCAGACAGGCAACTGGGCTGCAGCCAGCAGCCCCACAGAGGGAAGGAAGCCAGGAGTTTGTACCTCAGCTGCAGAGAGGTCTGGCTGCTTTGCAACTGCAGGGCAGAGCTGGTATCTGAGGAGGGGACTGGGGGGAACTGAGGCCGGGAGCAAGGACATGCCAGTGCATGTGATTCTGAACCCAGCACTGTATGCTGACCCACACCATGGGGTCAGGCAGGAGCTGGTCCAAGGGCAAGTGCCCGCACCCCTGACAAACCTCTCACCCCAATCCCCTCCACCCATGGGCCCTGGTCTGGACATCCCCCCGAAGCACCATGGCTGCCAGTCTGCAAGGGTCCAAGCCCTCCCAGGGACATGCCCCCACATTTCCTCCCCACTCACAGTCCCTGCAGCTTGGGCTGATGGGATAGAGAGCCCCCAGCCCAGACCCAACAGCACAGAGAGCCTGCCCTGACTCTGTCCACACTAGGCTGAAGCCCCCAGAAGAGTCCAAAGAGCCTGGGGGCGGGGGGTAGAGCTGTGGATGGATCAAAACCACAACTCCCAGAGCCGCTCACCCCGCATGTGGGTCTGAGGCAGGGCAGGTGGATGCTGGGCTGGCAGTGGTTCCCTGAGCCCAGCCCCAGAGACAGGTGGGATGCCTGGGCCACTGGGCCCCTTGCATGGAGCTGCATGTTTCCCAGCCTGTCAGCCACGGCCCCTCCCAGGCTAGATGTAGGGCTCCTCCCCCTATGTTGCATCAGTGCCCAGCGTGGGAATGAATGCCGCAGCATCAGTCTTAATCCTCACTGATTGAGAATGTTTTAACACCAGGATCAGGTTCCTTCTCAGCTCCTCCAGCCACAGCAGGGAGGCAGGGGGTAGGGGGAGCTCCTGCTACCCAGCTGGAGCCCTGCTCTCCAGGCAGATGCAGCCCTGAGTAACCCCCACCTCAGCAGGGGCTGGTTCCAGGGGAGGGAAGGGGGATGGGGGGGCTCTGACCTGGGCCCATCAGGATCTCTCCAGTCAGGGATTAGGGAGCAGATGGTGGGGACGGGGGAGGGGAAGGAAGGAAGGAGTAGTACTCTGTAATGGTGTAGTTGTCTGTCATTGGAGAAGCAGAGGCTGGGCAAGATGAACCCAGGTCCTGTAAGGGTGGGGAAACTGAGGCAGGGGGTGGGACAAGGATGCCTCTGGTCCCTGCTTGCTCTTAGGGGTGATGTGTTTCATCATGTAACAGCAGGATGCTGAGCTGGGGTGGGAGCATGGGGGGCAGTACTGGGAGCTCGGGCTGCCCCATCCTGCCCGTGGGGGCAGGGCAGGTGGATGCTGGGCTGTGAGCTGGCACAGAGTGGTGCCAATGTGCCCCAGCCGCGGGGGGGACAGGGGACAGGCAGCCGTAGCAATGGGGTGATGCTGGCTGTCAGTTTACCTAACAGCTTCCGCTGGCGGGTCCCATTTCAGCTGGTCCAGGGGCCGCCAAATACCACGCAGCGCTGCAAACAGAACCAGCTGGTGAGGCGGGGCAAGGGGGGGGACAACCCCACCCCCTGGTGGGCACATTCAGCAGTGAAGGGGCCCCATGGTCTCTCCTGGCTCTGAGGAGGAGCTGCAGTGGGAACAGGCAAGCTACCACTGGGATTGTACTGGGGGTACTGTATTTCCTAGTTTATATTGTGCCCCAATTCTGCCCCTTGTTTTTGAAAGGCAGAACAAGGAATAAAGATAGAATCACAGAATCGCAGAGAAATGGGGCTGGAAGGGACCTCCAGAGGTCACACCCAATCCAACCCCCTGCCTGAGACAGGATCAGCCCTGTCCAAACTATCCCAGACTAATCCATTGTCTAAACTCTTCATAAAACTACCGTCAACCCTGACAACACAGACCTAGCACCCTAACCTGCCACAGGCAAAGCAGGGGAAGCATGGCATCTAACGTCTTGCTCCTATGAAATGTTGGCAATATACACTTAAGAGGTCCCAGATACAGTCTGTGCCCCAATACAGAGGAAGGCAAACCCCACCCCAATTCATACCAATCTGACTGGGGGGTGGGGGCGGGATTCCTTCCTGACCTCAAATTTAGCATGGTAATAAGCTAGACAAGGATGTGTTTGGACTGACTTGTATAAGAGGGCTGGACTAGCTGGGACCCTGAACAGAGGGGCAAGACTCTCTAGAGAGGAACCTCAGGCTTTTTGTCCTGGTAAGAGCACTGGCATAGCCCAGTCACCATCCCCAGCCTGGGAACGCTGACACCTGGCTGGATGGCGGCACAACAAAGAAGGATGTGGGAGTCTTGGTAGATCACAGACTCAACAGGAGTCTAGTGTCACGATGAATCACAAAACCCCATTTGCCTTTCACGTGGCTGTAATAGAAGCACCAGGTGCAAGACATGGATAGCGAATCTGTCTCTCTACTGAGCACTGGTTAGGCCTCCTCTAGAATACTGTGTGCAGTTCGGGGCTCAGCTTTCTTAGGGTGATCTCTTTTATTGGACCAACTATGTAGTTGGGACAAAGTTAGACAAGCTTCCAAATGTAAGGCTTTCTTCCTCAGGTCTCACTGTGGGGCTCCATATTTTAAAAAGAACATGGGGAAGTTAGACAGGGTCCAGAGGCAGGAGACAAGGATGATACAAGGCTTCAAAAGCAAATCTATACAAAGAGAGGCCGAAGGAGCTACACATGTTCAGCTTGTGGAAAAGGCATTTAAGAGGGGACATGATAGCAGTCTGCAAACACCTGAGGACAGCCATAAAGAAGAGGGAAAGTACCTTTTTCTCCTGCTGCGGAGAGTAAGATGTGGACCAATGGCTTGAAGCTGCAGAATAAGTTTTGATTGGAGATCAGAAAACACTTCTTCAGTGTTAGAGCAGTGAAGCAGTGGAATAGATATTTAGGGAAGGTGTGGACTCCCCATCACTGAAAGTGTTCAAGAAGAGGCTGGACAGGCATTGACCAGGGATGATCTAGGGCTAGGCACAGTGATGCCTATGCTCTACTATGGGTACTTTGCTGGTTGCCACATGGGGCCAGGAAGGATTTTTCCCCCCTGTTTCTGTTGCTACAGATGTCTAAGGCTTTTTTCACCTTTCCCAGAGGCATTCAGCTGGGGATGGTGACTGGGCTGTGTCAATGCTCTTACTGCGACTCAACCTCGGAGGGTTCTTCTGGCTAGAGGATCTTGCCTCTCTGCTCAGGGTCAGGCCAATGCTGCATTTGGAGCAAGGAAGGAATTTTACCCCCTTGTCAGACTGGTACAGACTGGGAGGGGGGCGGGTTGCCTTCCTCTATAGTGGGAGCATGGCCTCAGCCTGGGACTACCTGAGTACAGTAGAACACTCTTTGAAGGCAGGGCACTGCCAGCCCATGGCTTCACCTGGAGCAGGTTCCGGGGCTCTGCATGTCTTTCTGGAATAGGGTTGCTGTGTAGCTTTGGTAATAAGCTAGACAAGGATGTGTCTGGACTGGCTTGTATAAAAGGGCTGGACTAGCTGGGACCTCCATGGAGCACAGCCAGCACTAGTTCTATGAACTGGGTGCAGGGACTCTCCAGCCAAAGGCTGGTGAAGGAGTTTGTTTTGCAGAAGCAGCCAAAGGAATCAGACTCCTCAAAGCTGATGCTTCCCCAGCAGAGAAGCCCCAATCTGATTTCCTGTGGGAGACAAAGCTGGGTTGGGAGCTGCCAGCAGTGAGAAGGCCTACATGAAAGGAGTCCTAATTCAGAGCCAGCTGTGGAGGAACAAGCTGCCCCTATTGGTTGCCAAACCCCAGCCGCCCAGGGGGAATATGTGTCCACAGCGCTGCTGAGAGCAGGGAGAGGAACTGCCCCCACCCCAATCACCCTACCCCCTGCCAGCACCCCCTTCTCAGGGGAGCTCAGAGCTCTGTCCAGGGTGGTTGCATGGTGGTGACCTTCTGGTTTAGCACAGCTCAAGGTCTCCAGGCCAAATTTGCACGATCTGTTCCAAAAACAGGGGCAAAAAGCAGCAGCTGTTCACCTACATCTAACCAGGTGTGTTCGGGAATGGGCAGAGTCTGCACTCAGTGATGAAATCATCTGCAAATATCTGTAAAACCCTAAAAACAAAGGCAACAGGGAACTGTTCTTCACCCAGCCCCAGGGTACATGAATGAGGGAGCACCCACCAAAATGAGCAGGAGACAGATTTCAAGCGAAAAGAAAGGACTTTTGTTCTTTAGACAGCTCATGATTAACTTGTGGAATTCATCACCAGAGGCAGGGAGTATAGCCAGGCTCAAAAAGGGACTAGACAGAATAAGAGAGAATCACTGAGTCCTCAAGCAGTGGGGCTGGAAGGGACCTCCATTGGTAATCTAGTCCAAGCCCCTGCCTGAAGTAGGATCAGCCCTGTCTAAACCACCCCAGATAAATCCATCTTCTAACTCTATGTAAGACGATGGTCATCCCTGACACACCAGACATCACACCTGACACTGCCACAAGGAAACCAGGGAGACCACAGTGACCAACGTCCTGCTGCTGTAGAAGGTTGTTAACATACACTTGAGATGCCAGGCAGAGGCCGTGCCCCTCTACAAAGAATAGCAACCCCCCCACCCCCTTCTCTTGTCCACCAGTGCTCCAGACAAACCTACCGGTGCTCCAGACAAACCTTGGTTGGGTGCTCTTCCTCTAAAGTGGTGGGGATCAAGCTGAGGCATGGGTACTACAAGGGGCAGGGGCAGCTTCTGGGCCATGCCCCTCTACAGAGGAAAGCAACCTCCCCCCCCACAACAAATCCATGCCAATAATCTGACCTCTGCTTTCTGCTTGCAGTCCTCTGCCCCTGCTCCATTGGCTGCTCTTTTTTCTGTTCCTGGTCTGATCTACTATTCTGCTTTCTACTTCCTACCCTATCTTCTCTGTGCTGCCTGTCCCTTCAGCATCTGCCATGTGCCACACCCAGAAGCTGCCCCTGCCCCTTGTAGTACCCATGCCTCAGCTTGATTCCCCACTCCACACCCCCACTTTAGAGGAAGAGCACCCAACCAGGTTTGTCTGGAGCACTGGTTCTCCATCAGGCTGCTGCTCACCCTGGGGTGCCACCAGGTCCTTTGAAGGGTGCTGCCAGGTGTGAGAGATAAGCAAATAAGCACAGGCTCAGGCTTGCCCCTGCCTGGATGATTCTCTACCCCCACTTCCCGGCATCTCTGCAAGGGAGAAAGCCCTGTAATCTATACAGGAGATTTTAAATTCAGGCATCACTAAATTCACACAAGTTAAGGAGGGGCCTCGAGTCCAAAAAGGTTGAGAACCACTGACCTAGAGTGATCCATCCTCCCTGCCCTTCACCATTGTTGCTTTAGAGATGCCAGAGGAGACAGGCCCAACTCTTCCTATCGGTGAATCTATCCTCTGTGAACATGTAGCTGTATGCTATTATCAGGATTTCCCAGGCTTCTGGACTTTGCTGGTTCCACCTCCCCCTCTCCGCTTGCTGCTACATATGTCAGGGTCTTTTTAAGGCAGACAGAGTTCTTTGAGAAACTGATATCTTTTATTAGACCAACTAAATAGTTACAAAAGTTTCTCTTTCCAAGCTTTTGGGCACAAATACCCTTCTTTAGGCATAGGGAGAGTCTGCTGGTGCTTGTGTACTCTCCTGGGTGGAACAGAAGCGTAAACCAATACGCAAAATGCAGATCTATGAAAATTCAAATACATGGCAGGGAAGATCAGAGGGGATGGGAGATAATATTATAATATTATATCCCATATTATGCAAATACAGAATATTATGCAAATATGAGCTTCCCTGCCACACATTTGCATTTTCACAGACCTGCGTTTTGCATATTGGCTTATACTTCTATTCCACCCAGGAGAGCACACAAGCACCAGCAGACTCTCCCTATGCCTAAAAAAGGGTGTTTGTGCCTGAAAGCATGGAAAGAGAAATTTTTCCAACTATTTAAATGGTCTAATAAAAGATATCACAGGTACCCAAAGAACCTTGCCTGCCTATGTCCTTAGACCAACATGGCTATAACCAACACCCCCAAAAGAGTGTTTTTAAGCCTCCCTCAGAGGCACTGCATGTTGGCTGCAGCC
Source organism: Alligator sinensis (assembly GCF_000455745.1). Lineage (NCBI taxonomy): Eukaryota > Metazoa > Chordata > Crocodylia > Alligatoridae > Alligator > Alligator sinensis. The sequence goes on along the minus strand of NW_005842966.1, from coordinate 442,306 downwards.
CAGGCTGGGGATGGTGACTGGGCTGTCTGCTCGGACTCAAACCTGGAAGTTCCTGGCTAGGGGGTCTTGTCCCTCTTCTCAGGGTCAGACTGATGCCAGATTGGGGGTCAGGAAGGACTTTTACCCCTGATCAGATTCATATGGACTGGGGAGGTTTTGCTGTGGCACAAGCTGCCTACAGTTGCTCAATCTAGCCTGGACTGAGGCCAGAGCCATGGCTGGACCTGCTGGGAATGCCAGGAGAAGGCCTGGGGCCAGGGCCCCTTGGATTCCCCTCCTGCTGCCTGTCAGTGATTGTTGGGCCAGGCTGGAGCCCTGCAAGGATTCCTGTCCCCCTTGGAAAGAGCTTCAAGAGCCAGCTTCAAGGCCGCAGGAACAGGAGCCCAGCCTGGCCCAGAGACAGTGTCATGGAACACTGAGCCTCATGCCCTGCCCAGGCACCTCCTAGTGTCCGGTCCGCCTGTCCATCCCGTCGTTCCATCCCCCGCCCCCACATTGCCCCCAGTCTGGATGCCTTTTCCATTCCCCTCACAGATCAGGCTGTGCAGAGTTCACACGTGCACACACACACACATACACACGTACATGCATGCACAAGCACCCCAAAATACACATATATGCACACACAGGCACACACACACCCCCCTTCGCTAGCAGGACAGCCTGTCACACGCACAGCTGAAGGAACTGCTGAGCTGACAGGGACAGTCAGCTCCCAGCCTATATTAATAGCCCTGCAGATCTCAGCACAGATCTGCTTACAAGACAGGTGTCGGGCTGTGCCCCCCTTCATCCCTGGCTGTACGAGCTGGGTCCTGTAGGCTCCATACATCAGCTGGCCCTGGCATGGAGCCCACAGCCACATGGCTTTGCTCAGGAGGTCACAAGCTCAGGAGCTTCTGAGAGGCAAGGGAAGAAGGAATAAGCGATCCTTCTTGTATTCATATCCTGTTTCTACTACCGAGTGCAGCCCCATGAAAGGCAAGTGGGGGAAGCCAAAAGCCTCCAGCGCTGGGCACGTGCTCTCTGGGATAACCAATGCCACACACATGGTGGTGAAAACTCATAGACCCTTCCTCTCTGCAGCCAGATGCTCCCTCCCAGGGATCCAGCTGGGGCTGAGGCTGGCTACAACCCAGTTTGCAATCCAATGCCTTCCCTGGCCCACGGAAACCTAAGCAGGAATCAGGGAATCATGACAGGATCCTTTGCTCAGAGTCCACACCCCCTCCCACCCTCCACACCCCCCTTCAGCATCTGTTCAGGTACGATCCTGGGTGGGGGGGTGGAGCTGAGAGTCTCTGTGTTACCCCTGGATCAAGGCATGCTGGGATCCAGGCAATTTTGAGCTTACAGCCCAGGTCTGGGGAAAAAATACTTCCTAGTGGTTCATCCAGGATGAGTGGAAGCAACTGGGAGTAGATCAAACATGGATTAAGCCAGCACACCCATACCCCTGATGCCTGTGGCTCCCAGCCCTTCAGCAAGCAAGAGAGAAATATCTAATAACCTGGCCTCAGCTTGACCATACTTTCTCATACACCACACACACCTCTTTCTCAAAAACCACCTGTTTGAAATTTCAGTGTGCTTATATGTGAGAAACATGGTAAGAGCCACTTCTACTGGTTGTGGAAAAAAATCTGCATCTGCACGTGACTCTCAGGCTCCCTTCTCTGCTGCTGCTCAGTCACTTGCTACAAGCAAAGCTCTTTTCCTCTTCATTCTGCCTTTCAAAAGCACAGTGCATATTATATTACAGGATGTATGGTACGTGGGGGAAATAGGGCACATATCTTGCTTGAAACAGAACCATGAGGAGCCCCTCATAAAGGCAGCCATGAGATAACTGTGTTATTGGAGGTACAGGATACAGGTAGAGGGAAACCACGGAAATGTCCTCATCTCTGGAGCTGTGGCCGTGGTCATCAGTGCCCCATGCATGTAAAATTACCCATGAATCATGACCACAGAGCAGACCCCCCTGGCCCCGTAAGGGTGTGTAGAGAAGGCATCCAAGTCGCCCTCCCCACTACTCACAGGTCTCTGATCCTGCTGGGCTCACTCAAGCTATTCGGGGGGGGCAGGGGCACCAAATTAAATGAGCTGCATTAAATTGATGACTTAAAGCCTTCTGTGTTTGCTGTGGTTTTCGGCAGCACCCAGGAGGTAGAGGAAGTGCACAGCGCAGGGAGGGGATTGGAGCAGCAGGGGATCAGCATCTCAGTGCAGCTAGGTTGCAGGTGCCTGGCCTGCCACTCTGAAAGGCTGCTGATCCCTGGCTGTGTAGCCTATTTTGCACTGTCTAGAACAGCCCCACACCCTTCCAGAGTCCCACTCTGAACCCCTTCCCCTGCCCAATCTGCTGCTCTGATTTCTGCTCTGTGACCCCTGCCTGATCTACTACTTTGCTTTCTACTCCCTGCCCTATCTGTCAATACTGCCTGCACCCCCTCCCCAATCTACCACACAACATGCAGAGGCTGCCCATGCCACTCATGACATTCATGCCACAGGTTTGCCACCGCCAGCTTGGAAGGATGCAGAGAGAGGCAGTTCTTCAAGTTATTCTGAAGCTAGGCAGAAGGCAGCTCAGAGAAGCACCTTAGAGACTAACTGGCTCAGAGAGGCATGATCTTCCATAGAGGACAGCCCATTTTTATCAGATGCTAAGAACAGACTAGACCCAGGTGGCCAAGCTGCGATATGTGTGCCACGAGTGGCAATGGCAGCCTGTGTGTGTGGCATGTAGCAGATCAGGAAGGATTAGGCAGCACAGCAGCAGACAGGACAGACAGCAGAAGCAGAGCAGAAGATCAGGCAGGAAGCGGAAAGCAGAGCAGCCAATTAGGCAAGGAAAGGGACTGCAATGGCACTCAGGGAAGGTGTGGGGCTAATTTGTGGCCCACCTGCCAAATAGACTGGCCCCCACTGGACTAGACAATGGTCAACCTCAACCTTCTTAGACTCAAGGTTCCCCTAGGAAAATGCCAGCTCTTTGCTCTCATTTATTTCTTAATTATGGAAAAATACTAGAGCAATTCTACTGCCCCAAAGAACTCAGCAAGCCCACAAGAAGGCAGCCCATATTTGATGCTGTGGATTCCTACTGGAAATCTCTTGAGTTGATGTTGTGAATCGTGTAGATGTTTGCAAGAGGCAAGGCCTTCTGTGGGCAATATCTTTTATTGGACCGACATCATGGCTGGGATAAAGTTAGACAAGCTTTTGAGCACAAGGCATTCTGCATCATGCCTTGCATTTGTCTAACTTTATCTCAGCTACAAGGATGGTACAATAAAAGGTATTGCCCATAAAAATCCTTGCCTCACACCTATAGTTGGGGATGGTCCTGCTTTGAGCAGGAGGCTGGACTAGGTGACCTCCTGAGGTCTCTTCCAGTAATCATTTTTTCTATGATTTCCAATACCTGGACCATCACAACTATAGCACCCTGCTGCCAGACACTACCCAAATGAGCGTAGGTGTCTGCACACCCAATATTCCCCAGCAGCCTTAAAAGGAACTGGAGACACCTGTAGTATCTGATCACCTGTCCTCATATCTACTGTTATCTTCTGGTATGCAACACACATCTTTGCTCCCAAAACCACTTGCTGGAATCACAGGACTAGAAGAACGCATGGATTTTGCAGGGAAGAAGGCCAAGCAGAAGCAAACCCCTTGGTTTTCTACCCTATGACATCTACTGGGGGAGGGGTATGGGTTTAAAAACAAACCATGCTGGATGTAACACACCAGTTGGCCCAGTTGCTGCCTCCCAGAGAGAGGTCTGGATCCTTAACACACTGAGGGCTAAACAAAACATTGGCTCACAGGGTCTGCTGACATCCAGGGAGGCAGCTCCCATATAGCTAGGTCCTCTGAAGTTGCTAGGCTACAAGCTGCGTTAGGAGGGGAGTGTGTGCAGAGCTGCTACCACCACTGTGTGGAGGCCTCTGTACCCTCCCACCTGCTTGGCAAGGCTGTGTGGACACCCTCCATATGCAGCCTCCCCTGGGAACAGCTCCCTGGGAAGATTAGGCAGGTTGGCTGGCTGGGCAGACTGGGGCTACTAGCAGCCCCCACCCGCCCCAGGCCTCCGCAGAGCCCAGATAAGCAGATATAGGAGGCAAATGAGGGCAGGCAGGAGACAGCCGATGCAAGCTGCTGCCTGGAGCATGCACAGGCCTGGGCCGTGCCTGCAGCCGGCAGACAAGGATCTGCGGCAGAGGTTACAGGCAGGAACCAGGCGTCCTCAGCCCCACTCAGGGCATGCCCCCCTTTGTCTCACACGTGCGCACGCGCGAGTTTACCCCGCCACCCTCATCGCATCTTGTGCGCCTGCGCAAGTCCAGCCTCTTTTCTGCGTATGCGCTCCCTGATTTGATCCACTTTCCTCTGCGCATGCACCCTCTTGTTCACCGAATCCACGCAAGCGTACTGGCTCGCTCCAGCAGCCAGCGCATGCGCAGTGCGCGTCCGCTACCTCTCAGGGCGGAGCGCTCCGGCAGTGGGCCCCTCCTAGCGGGGTGGGGGGGCGGGTCACGGTCCCGGTGCGAGGGGTACGCCAACGGCTTCCTCACCTCATAGTGCTTCATGGCTCCACGCTCCGCACCTACTGCTTCTGTCTTCTGGCACCCGCCGCCTTCACGTGATCGCGCCGGACCTCACCTGGGGGGCGGAGCCTCGCCCGCCGGGCCGACAAATCCGAGGAGTCCCGGCCGAGGCTTCGCAGCCAATCAGAGTGAGCGAGGCGCAACGCCCCGCCCCAAACGTCTCCATAGGAACGGCAATGCGTGTCGACGTCCTGCCTAACAGGGAGCACGGAAGGCGGGTGGAGTGACTGGGGGACGAGCCAATCGAGTTACGGGGTGGGGGGGAATGGGGCCCGCCCACGCACGTGGTCACGGCAGGGTTTCGTGGGGGCTACCGGGGGCAGGAGGGCATGGGGGGTGCGATCCAGCGGGGCCGGGGCCCTGTGGGGGCATGGGCAGGCTGAGGAGGGGGATTTGTAGGGCTATGGGAGTAGGGTCAGGACCCAGCCCTGCAGTACTGCTTCAGACTCACCCCAGACTCAGCCGCCTGGCGGGCACGGGGGTAGGGCAGAGCCGCAGCCCCGTGACTCACGCGGTGAGGGGGGCACCACACCCTTTCCGCAGCCCCAGGAAGGCTGGGCAGGGTAGGGCAGGGCAGGGCAGGAAGCTTGGGGGAACCCAGGTCAGGCCCTGGAGCCAGCAGGGAGGGCCAGGGACCCTGACCAGGGACCCTGCTGCTGTTCCCTGATCCCCAGCATGCCCAGCCCATCCACAGCTGCATTAGGGCACCCCTGGGCGGAAGAGGCAGGGGGGTTGAGGGGCTGGCTTGCAAGGAGCTGTGAAAGTCAGGGTGGATTTGCACATTACAAACTATATCTATGCTTAAATATAACTTAAATATATATAGACTGCACAGAGACTAACTGAAGTCCAAGCAGCTGCCATCCATTCCCTTCAGGGGAGCCAGAGGGGGCTGTCAAGGCTGCAGTAGCAGCAGGCCCCTGTGGGGCAAGCCACTGGGCATTATGAAGTGCATTGTGGAAGCCCAGCCACAGCCAGGGTGTAAGGTGCTGTACAGCATTAGAGCACAAACTCCAAGACCCACCAAGCTAAGACGAGACACCAGCTGGGAACGGCTGGGGGAAGACACAGGTTCAAGCGCATGGTACTGCATGATTCGTGGGGTGCTGGAGGAACTCCGCTGCCCAGAGCAGCTGGTGTCCAGCAGGTGCAGACCCCACACAAGTCCCCAGCCCTGCCCATGCAGGCTGGGAGATTCTAGCATCTGGGGCAGGGCAGAGCTGGCACAGAGATGGGGGTCCACCTGTTGTGGGGAATCGGGGAGGGCAGGGGCCTCAGGGCACTCCTTCCCCCCCCCCCCCCCCCCCCATTGCCTTCCAGGGCCCCCGGCGCCCCCCTCCCCCCCCCCCCCCTTCCCCAATTGGCTTCCAGTGCTAGGTGCTGGGCTGCTCAGCTCACACCCCCAGCTCAGGGGTAGCGGGAATATACAGAGCCCCTGGTTGGCCCCACCCCAGCTGCTCCTGCTCTGACATGCGGAGTCCAAGCAGTGCCTGGGCAGGTCCCAACCCCCACGCTAATCCCTAGAGGAATTCTGCTGGCTCAGGTCCTGGCTGCATTTCCAGGCTAAACCTAGATCTCAGAGCATGGTAAGGTGGGGGAGGGTCAGGGCTTGTCTATAGAAATGCCCCCTGCTGCTGCACTAGACTAAAGAAAAACACCTCCTTTCTACTCCATGTAGCACCCAGCTGGAGGCAGGATGCAGCCACCTCTGGGGTGGGACAGCACTGCCTGGAAACAGGAAAGATGAACAACCCAAGCAGCAACTGGAATTGAAGCTGCTGGCCCAGCTGGAACCCAGCCAGGCCAGGCCAGCTCAGCTCCTGGCAGGGGAGAACTCTGCCACTGGTAGGACCCTCTCTGGCCTACCTGGGATCACAGCTGGGGGTGCTGGGAAGGAGAGACCATCCCTGCACCGCACCCTAGTGACTCACAGCAGGATCATTTCTCCATGGGTTCCTTCCAACTTAGCCAGGTCACAAACAGCCCTGATTTTACCCTGGGGGAAACAGAGGCATGGAGGTGGCAACGTGACGGGAGTGTATGGCAGGGAGAGAACCCAGGTGTACTGGCTCCTAGTGTGTCGTTGTTGTCATTGTCCCCCCAGCTCTCGTTCTGTCCAGCTAGACCCTGCGTTGCCCCCAGAGATGGGACAAGAACCCAGGCTTTCTGTTCCTAGCCCCCTGCCCTATCCCATTAGAGTCTACTGTCCTCCCAAGAGCTGGGAAGAGAACCCAGGCATCCTAGCTCCAGGCCCCCTGTTCTAACCACTCAAGCCCAACCTCCACCCCATCCACAGTTGTGGATAGAACATGGGCATCCTGACTCTCAGCTCTACACCATTAGAGCCCACTTCCTTTCCAGGGTTGTAATAGAACCAGGTGTCTGGGCTCCCTACTCTATTCACTAGATCCCATGCCACTCCCAGAGCTGGAAGAAAACCCAGGTGTCTGGGTTTCCAGCCCCAGCCCCTAAGAAGCCCTCTCAGTCCTGTCCACTGTGGTCCTGACCCAGACCCAAGGCCTCTGAGGGGGCATCCCTGGGGCCTTGCTAGCAGCACCCCAGAGGACAGGGGATGGGGAACTACCATTCCTCAGCAGGGCCCTGATCCCTGTATCTGGGGCTGCTCCTGGCTGGTTGCCCTGGGGCCTGGTGGTTCAGAGCCTGCTGAGCCAAAGAGAGTCTGGCACTGGGGCAGGGAGGCATGTGGATCCTGGGGAATGTGGGCCCAGCCCTGATATCAAAGCACCTTGCCCAACAGCCCAGGCATTATCCACAGCTTCCTGCCTGGGTCCTATCCACACCACAGCAGCTCTGAGGCCCCAGGAGAGTGTTGGACCCAGCAGGTGACTGTGGAGCAGCTTGTTTGCATGGCAAAAAGTTGGGGCAGGATCCAGCCCTATGTTTACCTGCTGCTCTATGAGCCACAGTTCCTGCCCAATGGCTATAAGGGCCATACTTGGGACATAGTTCCCTGTCAGTCTGCCTCCCCCTGGCACCCTCTGACCCCAGCCAGCTGCTTCGGGATCAATACACACACAGACTCTTCAGATCAGGTGCCCGAGAGCAAGTGGGGCGCAGTCAGGGGCAGATCTGGGGGGGGGGGGGGGGG
>NW_005842966.1:427700-434568 GCF_000455745.1 Alligator sinensis | reverse complement strand
GGGGGGGGTGGTGCAGCTGTGATTCCTGGTTTCTCCTCCAGACGTTAAAAACCAGCTGCCAGCAGAGGTAGCAGCATTTCTATTCATGCAGTGAGGGAATTCAACTGACTTCATAGCTCATCATACTCTATCTAGTTCCTGATAATCTTTTCACTCAACTGGTGTTAAGGGACCCTCTCCTTTTTCAGTAGTTTTGATGTTCCACTAATCAAACTCTCCTTTCTTCTGCAATTCTACTGTCTGTTCACTGATCCTGATCACATAGCTCCGATCACTCAGCCCCACAGACACTTTTAACTCTAGCTAAAAACATTGATTCAGGTGTGAAAACCTTAGCTGAGGTAAACATTAACTGAGGTGTGGAAATAACTTCCAGAGAAGCATTGGAGGTACCATCACGATGCTCAAGAAGGCTTGTTTTAGTTTTATTAATGTAAAACCCATTGCATTCTAATGACTGCAGGGCTAATGAAACAATGTCTTTTAATTATTTTTTCTGAGTTTGTTTTGTTTTTATATGGACTATATGATACACAAAATTCATACACATCCCAACAAAGCTATATCTGATTGCGTTTCTATCTTAAACTACATCCAGCCCTAAGCCCCTAATATAGAAACTTTACTATTATTTTTTAATTGGAGAAAAATACGTGTTGTGTTGCACACAATGAGGCACCACACCATCTGCACCCCCCTTTCAAATTCTAGATTTGCCCATGGGCAGTGTTACAGGGGCTACATCTCCCCAGGCTCAGTGGAAGAGCAGCAGAGGCGGGCTGTGTTTGTGTGGGGGAGCTGGGGGACATAGGTGTGCGTATGCTCGTTGGGTTGAACCTGGAGGCATGGGGCTGGAGGGAGGTGCTTGTAGGGTCCAGCAGATTGCTCTTGGGGGTCAATCTCTCAATGAGCTAGGCACAGAAAGGAGCTAGTTGGAGAAATGCACTGCTGATACAACAGGTATTGGCAATGGTGAGGAAGAGTGGAATATCTTGCATGTAGCACACGTGGGTGGGGAAGGCCTAGTGGTGAGCAGCTCCCAGCAGGCGCAGGGGCCAAAACTGGTGTTCACTGGAAGCTGGGTCTGCAGCTGAAGGCAGTGGCCTGCCACAGGGCCTGACCTTGGGGCAGACTCCCTGCACCTTCTCCAACCCTGGTGCAGGGGGGTTCCACCCCCTGCTCCCCTAGCCCCATCCCTGGCCAGCTACGCCCTGTGGTGGGGCAAGGAGCTATATAGGGGAGTCTTTTTGCTGCCTGGAGGGTAGCTTTTGGGGGGCTCCAGTAGCCTAGGGTGACGGGCACGTGGTAGGGAGTCCTGTTGTTGGGTGCCCCAGCTGGGCCGACATTGGCACCCCGGGGGGGGGGGGGGGGGGCAGGGCCTTGGTGGGCGTGACTTCCCCTTGTAGGCGTGACCAGCACTGCGCTCTGTAAGGCACGTCTAGCCTCTGGTACATACATACTCCCCCTCCCTTTCCGGAAAAGGGGTGTGGCTTTGTCGCTCCCAGCGCCCCTCTCTTATTGGCCCTCACAGAGGTGAGGGCGTGGCCTTGGCGACAATTACCACCTCCCCTCCACCCCGCCCTCACACAGGCAGGTCCTCGCGTGCCCGCCCTCTGTTGGGTCACGCGCCGGCAGCAGCGGGCGTCCATTGGCTGGGGCGGCGGGGGGCGGGGCGGTTGCTCCGGATGGTTGTGGCGCTCTCTGGAACGTTCGGGGCCCGGGTATAAATGGGCTGAGGCTGGGGCGCTGGCGGCGATCGCGGCTGGGCGGCGCCATGGGTAAGGATTACTACAGCACGCTGGGCCTGCAGCGCGGTGCCTCGGACGAGGACATCAAGCGGGCCTACCGGAAGCTCGCGCTGCGCTACCACCCCGACAAGAACAAGGAGGCTAGTGCCGAGGAGCGCTTCAAAGAGGTAGCCGAGGCCTACGACGTGCTCAGCGACCCCAAGAAGCGGGAGGTCTTCGACAAGTACGGCGAGGAAGGTGAGCGCCCGCGCTGTGTGAGGGGCTTGGGGGGGGCCGCAGGGCTGGGGACAGGGAGAGGATCCCAATAGCAGCGGGGGGGGGGCAGAGCTGCGGGGGGAGAGATGCCCCGAGGTACCCGGGGGCGGGTCCTGCTCCATAGGTGGGGGAGGGGAGTCGGGTCTGCGGGCTCTCCAGGGGGAGTGGGCTGTGGTGAGGAGCTGGGAATGGAGTGCAGGCTGCGGAGGGAGGTCTGAGAGGAGTTGGGCTGTGGGGGAGGGTACTGGGGGGAGCTAGCCTGTGGGTGGAGGAGGTGACAGTGCAGGGTCCCCCAGGTGCTGGCCAGGGGTCAGTGCTTTAGTGCCCTGGGCTGGGGCTTGCAGTGCAGTTGCCCTTTGAGGTAAGGACCATATCCTGAGGGAGGGCTGGGACCTCTAAGGGAAAGGGCATGATGTGCTGGGAGACTTGTATCCCTGGCTTGGGTACATGGCGAGGGCCTCCCTTGAGGTGTGTGCCAGTCCACAGCTGTCTGCATAGGCTTGATTGGCCTAGGGTGCCCAGGGCAGAAGCACCCCCCCCCTTCCCTAGTTCCAATGCTGGGTTGGAGAAGATGGGCCTGATGGGTCTTCTGAGGGGAGCTGTGGGCTAGGGCTGACCAGTGCTGCCCCTGGCACCAGCGTAGCTGTGGAAATGGAAGTCAGGAAGCAGCCAGGCAGAACTGACTTGAGGAACAGGGGAGAGACCTGCACTATGTGGCATCTTAGAAAAAAGTGGATACAGGCTCTTGCTACCTGTGCGGGCTTGGAAACTGGCCAGATGAATCCTTATCTCTTGCTGCTAGCTGCTGTTAACTTTTAGCTTTGACACTGTAAAGAGTCCTTATTTCATGCTTTCTTGGGGCCTGTTCTAAAGCTGAAGGACAAGGACCTGGGGCACAGTGTGCCTGCCTGACTCCCCACCTTAAGGGTGGAAGTGTCAGGATTGGTCTAGATCAAGCCTTTAATTTAGCACTGAGGGCATGCAGGCTTGTTCTGCTGCTCCTTGCATGAGCCTTGCAGCTCCTGGCTCATACCTGTGACTGAGCTGTTGCTTGGAGACAGTGGGTGAGGAACCAGAACTGGCAGAACAGGAGAGAAAACATCCTGAAACAGCTTTGCAGTTTTTGTAAAGCTGGCCTGTGTTCTTGGTAGACATTGAGCTTGCCCTTGTGTGCCAAAGTGTTGGCAGGGCTGTGTGGATTGGCTGTGTTGGGAGAGGTGGAGCCTTGCAAGGGCGTGGCTTGGAGTTGCAAGCAAACAAATATGCTAGAATCTTCTGTGTTAACTTGAACTCCCTGCAGCCCCTGCCTTAATCTCTCAAGGCAGGAAGAGCTTGCCTTGCTGTTTCCAAGCACCCTCAATTGCTATTGTGCCTCTGGGGCTGCTGTTAAGCATGTGTTTTCCTTCAGTTCAGGAATAGGAAGTCCATAGGCTCCTACATTCCCTGCCTTGATATGGGGAGGGGGAATGTTAACCCAAATGATACAATCAAACTTCACTGTATAAACTGATCTGTGTTTGAAAGGCTGGAAGCTCTGGATATCAGAACTCTTGGAGGTGACTCTACTTTCCCTTGTGATTAGAGGAAAGTACTTGCCAGGTCAAGATAAGACTTCTCTTCTGTGAGGCACCTCAGAACTGAAGGATGAGACAAAATGACAATGGTGGTGGGAACAGAGGCCAAAAGCTTGGATGGTTCTGGGGCTAGGGATCTAGAATCCTGGGGTAAGCACATGAGTGAAAGTGGAGACTGATAAACTAACAGCAGGTTTATTGCCTGTTTTTCAGGGCTAAAAGGAGGTGGCTCCAACATGGGAGGTGGTGCTAATGGCCCATCATTCACCTACACGTTCCATGGAGACCCTCATGTTGTGTTTGCTGAGTTCTTTGGAGGCCGGAATCCCTTTGATACCTTCTTCATGCAGAGGAATGGGGATGAAGACATGGACATTGATGACCCTTTTGTCACCTTCCAAATGGGAAATTTCAGCAATGCGGGTTTCCCCCGCACCCGAGGGGGCCACAACAGCCTTCGCCGGAAGCAGGACCCTCCCATCACGCATGACCTGAGGGTCTCCTTGGAGGAGGTCTACTCGGGCTGCACCAAGAAGATGAAGATTTCTCACAAACGTCTCAACCCGGATGGGAAGACGACACGCAATGAGGACAAGATCCTAACCATTGAGGTGAAACGGGGGTGGAAGGAAGGGACCAAGATCACATTCCCCAAGGAGGGTGACCAGACGCCCAACAACATTCCAGCCGACATTGTCTTTGTTCTAAAAGACAAGCCACACAGCATCTTCAAGAGGGATGGCTCGGACATCATCTTCCCAGCCAAGATCAGCCTCCGAGAGGTGAGTTGGGGGGTCTGGGTACAGGACTCACTGAAGTTCTAGCTTTGAGTCTGGGGTGTACAGACCTCTTGTTGAATTTCATGGTCTCTCTGACTTGTCTCTCTCTGCAGGCCCTGTGTGGCTGCACGGTGAACGTCCCAACGCTAGATGGCAGGACCATTCCCATGTCATTCAAAGACATCATCAAGCCTGGAGCGAAGCGCAGGATCACTGGGGAAGGTCTCCCATACCCCAAGAACCCAGACCAACGCGGGGATCTTATCATAGAGTTTGATGTGCGGTTCCCAGACAGAATCCCCCAGACATCCAAGAAAGCTCTGGAGCAGATCCTTCCCATCTAGTTCGTGCGATCTGTGGACCTGAGACCAAGACTGGCTGAACACCAAGGCCTGTGGGACCATAGCCTTGGGCTCCAGGCTGGGGCTCTGGGAACTTGGTTTCAGTGCCTTGACCCAGAACATTGCTTGAATCGCCTACACCAGTGAGCTGCTACATTTGGGAGGAGCCTACAGACACATTGCTGACAAATCATCTTGTAAGGATGTGACCAATGACTCAACCCACTGTCTACATCCTGGGCAGCCCTAAATAGGACAGCTGCCTTGCACTTCATCTCTTGCTGAGTTGGAATCCCTTCACCATGTAGGGGGTGGGGGGCATAAACTCCAAACTGGACATTCCTTACTGTTGTAGTCCTTGCTTTGTGTCTTGTGTTCCTTGTTAATTCACTGGAGAACTCTTATCCTGGGTCACTTGGATGTTCTTGGCTATGAATTCCCACCTCAGAGTCCTGCCTGCCTATTTTGTTTGCTGGAAGGTGGATATACTCTCGCTGAACTTAATTGTGGGGCTGTGAAAATAACCCTGGTAAACACTAGGGCTTAAATGTCTTGAAGATGAGATGAAATGAATAAGCCCTGGAGTTTAAACCAATAGCTAACCAGGCCTAGAAAAATAATGCACAGGGATTTCCTGGGTCTTAAACATAATCTGCTTTTTCAAATCTTTTTTCTGAAGAGACTTTCATAGATGCATCCCTCTACATTCTTGGGCTCAATTCCTGGTAGGGCAATGGGCTGAGCAAGTATTGCCTGGTTCTTGCGACTGCCAGCAGCAGTCTGACTCCTTTCCTTACTCACAGTTGCTGTCTTAAACCAGAGGATTTTGGCCAACCACTGAACTCTGGGGCATTTGAGGCCTTGGTCTCTGAGCTTGTTAACACCACCTTTGCTATCCTTTTTTTAATGAAAGGGTTCCTGCTCCTGGTACAGGAGCATTACAGCACTTCTTGTACATACTTTGTATAAAAGTTGTGTAAATTTGACATGTAATTAAAATGCAGGGGAGAGGCTGGTTTATTTTATAGGATTGTATCTGAATTAAAGACTCATAGGAGGAGCTGGTGAACTTCCCTTTTTTAAACATGCAGCACTGTTTGAAGTATGGCTGGACTGACAATTTTCAGTTACTAATGTGATAAGACCAAACTGGGGTCACAATTAAAGTCTTGGTGGCCAAAGACATGTGTGGCCTTATTTGGGGGAGAGGCATCTGTCCTGATGTGGGAAGCAATATTGAGTTGCACTTGTTAGACACTGAGGGGCTCAAAGTGGCCTTTCCCAGAGCTGCTGTTATTTTACTAAGGTGGGGTTCTTCATAGGCTAGATCCCAGCTGGGAAGGGTGGGGACAGTGGGTGTAGGGCTAAGATTAGGTGAAGCAACTGCAACATAGATCCCTGCCCTGCGTGGAACAAAAGATATGCAGGTGCCAGCTTAAAAGAGCTAAGACCTATGCTCACCCAGCTCTTCATTAAAGCCACTAGCAACTACTGGCCCTCATCCTGTGGGTGCAGCTTTTCCTGCTTGTTGGCCTGGCTTGCTCTACAGGGGTGTGCCCCTTGATGAATGAACAAGGGTGTGGTGAAAGCCCAGAGGCAGACGCATTCAGCCCCTGTTACTCCTTAGGAGAAGGATAGAGTAGGATTTCCTGTTGGCACAGGTAGCAATTACATGACACTCCCATGCAGAAGCAGGATCCTGCGTTTTCCCACCTGGTAGCTTCCCCTGGGTTGGGCCCTGGCCGGATCTACATGCTTTTCTCCGCAGCTGATGGGATCTCGGAGCCTAGGTCCCTGCCTTCTGGGCCCTGGCAGCTACAGCCAGACACCTGCATTCCGGGACAGGGACAGGCCGTGCTGCCTGCGCTCGACTATAAGACAATACGGGCCTCCTGCAGCCACCTCCCAGAAACTACGGGTCCGGGCGTGCCTCGAGGGAGCATTGTATGACGGGACTGGTAGTCCAGCGCTCGCGCCGATGTGGTTCAGTGCGTATGGTCCTACCAAAACCTGCGAGACCCCCGGGATGCACCTGGCTTGGCTGCCCACCGGACAGCATACCTGATTGGCTCGTTGTGGCCGGATCTGGTCTGCAATTGGCTGGGGCGTATCCAACTCCTCTGAATGGTCTCTCCCACGCACTCAGCAAATATTACCCCCCTCCCCCCCCC
>NW_005842966.1:425765-427310 GCF_000455745.1 Alligator sinensis | reverse complement strand
CCCATCGGGCAGGAGCACAGGGCAGGACTCCTGGGTCCGGTCCCAGGCTCAGCCATTGATTCCTCTCCCCCCGACCTGACATGTCCCTCTGTGCCTCAGTTTCCCCACATGGATGGGGGTGCCCCTAGCTGTTGGCTTCTCGTTTACTTACCCGTTTGGCTTCCCTGAGGCACCAAGGGAGCAGGGATGAAACCTGGGGGCAGTGGAGTGTAGGAAGTGCTCCCCCCCCCAATGCCCTGGCTCCTGCCCACACTGCCCTGGTGTTGCTAGGCCCTGCTCAGTCACAATGGCGAGGTTGCCTGTCACTTGTTCCCAGGCAGGAAGCTGCCCTGCCCTCCCTAGGCACATTAACAAGCCTGGTCCTGCTACCTGGTTCCAGGCCCACAGCAGGTAGCTGCTGGGGACCTACCAACCCCCTGGGTGTGGGGCTGAGCCAGGCCCCGGGGCTGAGCCAGGCCCCCAGCACCTGCCAGCTTGGCCTGCAGCATGCAGCCACCTCTGGGGGGGACCAGGCCCAGAGCCTCTGGAGAGACTAGGGTGGAGGAAACATACCCAGCTCTGAGCATGCAGCAGCTGAACTGCCACATAGAACAGGCTGGAACGATGAGTACAATAGACCCAGGTGTTGCAGGGGGACTGAGGCCTTTTCTGGCTCTGGGATATGCGGTCCCAGGAGAAGGCACTGGAGGGTCCCCGGCAGCTGGCATGGGGGAAGTGGTAAAAGCTTTCCTCTGCCCCAGGAAAGGGGGGGGGGGAAGGCCCATTTCCGGGGCATTGGAAGAACCCGCTGGGGCCCGTTCCTCAGCTCTGAGTCAGCTGGGCATGGCAGCTCCACCCGCATTCCAGTGCCTGGTGCCGGGACCCCCCTGCGCTGGCTTCTACCTACCCCTGAGGGCACAAGGAATCTGGGAGAGCATCCTGGGGGGGAGGAGCCATCTTTGGGGTCCAGGGAGCCTGGGAGGGGGTGCAAGGGTGGTCTGGAATCTGGGGTGGGGGACTGGTGTCCTGCGGGGGTGCAGTTTCCGTCTGGTGCGGCAGCTGGGCTGGGACCCAGGTGCCCTCCCTGCAGCCTCTGTCCCCCCCCCAACCCAACAGGTGTCACCCGTGGGTGCTGGTGCTGGCCGTGGTCCCCCTGCCCCTGCCCTCATGCCGTTGGGCCTTGGGCGCCGGAAGAAGCCCCCCCCGCTGGTGGAGAACGAGGAGGCAGAGGTGGGGGGTGCGGGGCCAGGTGGGGGGGATGGGGCAGGGGGTCCCGGAGGGCTGGGGGCCCTGCAGCCTGGCCTGCCTCCCCCGCCTGCTGGCCTGCGACCCCGCCTGGTCTTCCACACACAACTGGCACACGGCAGCCCCACAGGCCGCATTGAGGGCTTCACCAATGTGCGCGAGCTCTACGGCAAGATCGCTGAGGCCTTCCACATCCCCCCCACTGAGGTGCCTAGGGAGGAAGGGGCACAGGACCTGGAGCTACAGGGGGCTGAAGCTGTGGGGGAGGCTGGGGACAGGGGGTGTAGGTGGAGGGATGAGGGACATGGGACAGGTCTAGTG
>NW_005842966.1:422486-425700 GCF_000455745.1 Alligator sinensis | reverse complement strand
TGAGGGACCTGGTAGGAGGCAGGGGTGGGCAGGGGGGTGGAACCTCAAGGGGGGAAGGGATGGGGGTCCTGGGCCTGGGATGCAAGAAGACAGGGTCTGGGGGGTGAGAGGCAGGGAATGGGGCCTCTTGGTGTTGCTCACCACTCCTCCCCACCCACAGGTGATGTTCTGCACCCTCAACACACACAAGGTGGACATGGAGAAGCTGTTGGGGGGGCAGATTGGCCTGGAGGATTTCATCTTTGCCCACACACGGGGGCAGCGCAAAGAAGTCGAGGTGCTCAAGGCTGAGGACGCTCTGGGGCTCACCATCACTGACAATGGGGCCGGCTATGCCTTCATCAAGGTGGGACCTGACCCACAGCATCTGGCGCCCGTCACTCCTCACCCACAGCCCCCAGGGTCTGGGTGGGATCACAGCCCTGCTGCCTCAGCCCAAATCTCCTCTGGCATCTGCTAATCCCCAGTTTGTGATGTTCTCCAGTTCCGGGGCTTCAGACTTTTGCCCTGCTGTTCCATACTTCCATGTTCCGCCCCAAAGCTGGGCACATCTCGGCAGTGGGCAGAAGGCCCCATGTATGGCTGCAGGTCCGTGCCAGGGTCTTCAGCCCCTTCAAAGTGAGGCAGTGCAATCTGGGCAGAAGGAGTCAATGCAGGGGGCATGTTCGATCCAGCTGGGGACACGGGTCCTTGTGCTTCAGGGCATGGCAGGGTCAGGAAGGACCTAGGCTTCGTTCCTGATCAGTAGCTCCCTGCTGGTGCCCCTCACTCCTGACTCTCAGTCCACTGCTCCCCCAACCCAGCCAGTGCCCCTCACTTCCAGTCCCGGACCACTGCCCTCCCCCTGCCAGCTTGCCATTGTCCCTTACTCCCAACCTACAGCCCTTTGTGGTCCCTGCCTGGGCAGGGTTAGGAGTGAGGGGCCAAGGCCAGCTGGTTGTGCCAGGAAGGCACTGGGGAGGGGGGGTGCTCACTGTCCCAGCCATGAATCCCAGTGCAACCCCTGCCCCCACAGCGCATCAAGGAGGGCAGCGTGATTGACCGCATCCCCCTCATCGGTGTGGGTGACATGATTGAAGCCATTGATGGGCGCAGCCTGCTTGGTGCCCGCCACTATGAGGTGGCCAAGATGCTCAAGGAGCTGCCCACGGGCCGGCGCTTCACTCTGCACCTTACTGAGCCCCTCAAGGCCTTTGGTGAGTTGGGGTGGGGGGACCTCCATGAGGCAGGGGCAGGGCCTTGTGGAGCAAATGTGGAGCTGGGGCAGGGATGGAGCCCTGGGGGGTGGGGGCAGGGCCTCAGTATGGCAGGAGTGGGGGCAGGACCCTGGGGTGGGGCAGGAACTGGGTGGGAGGGCAGGGGCAGGGCTCCAAGTGGAGCATTGTTGGGTGGGGAGCCCTGGGTGCTTGGTGCTGGGGAAACAGAAAGGGTGAAACAGCCCATAGAGGGCCCTCGCCCCCCCAAACACTTGGCCCTGGGGCTGCACTGCCATGCAGGGACAGCAGATGGCGCTGTGACTCTGTGGCCCATGGAGACCCACCCCCAAGGCTGCAGTGCCCACATGTGTCCAGGAGGGGGCAGGACCCTCCTAAGCACCAGGTCGGGGCTGTCAGCAGGAGACACCCTGTGGCCCAGGGAAGCTGCCCAGGACACCCCCCCCCCGGCCAGGAGCAGAACCTGGGTGTCCAGGCCCTGGCACCTCCATTGGCCTCAGCCACTGAGTTCCTTCCTGCAGTGACTCATGGGGGCCTGGGATGGGTGTTGGGGGGGAGCCGCTTCCTCTTGGCTCTTGGATCCTTCCCTGCCAGTAACTGGGGGGGGCTGCCCTGGCTGCACAGAGTCCTCAGCCCTGCCAGTGCCCCACACTACTGACCCAAATTCCCTGTCATGTGTGTCCCCACCTTCCCCCGCCTCCAGCTCTGCCGCTGCCCCTGGGACAGGGTCCAGCCTATTGCATTGGTTTTTAATGAGCACTGGGCTGCAAGTGCCCCCCCACTTCCCATCTGGACCCACCAGCCCTGGTCCCCTGCAGGGCCCTTCCCAGAGGCTGGTCCCACCCCCTCACCCGCAGGTGCCCATGCCAGATGCACCTGGACCTCCCTTCCCCATCCTGCCCTGCAGGGAGAACAAGGGGCCTGCGTGCAGCAGTGGCTGACATGAACTGCCTGCTCCGTGCCAGGCCCGGTGTGCCATCTGGGCAGGGCTAAGCCAGCTGGGGGTGCACAGGGGAGCTTCAGGCTCCAGGGGACCATGGACTGGAGTTGGGACCCCTCCCTCCAGCCACAGGTTCTTGGCCCTGTTGGGGGTGGATCTGGGAATTGCCCCCTCTGGCCCCATACTGATCTGGCCTCTTGCTCCCCCACAGATATGATTGGGCAGCGGTCATCAGGTGCCCGGCACGGGAGCAGTGCTCAGCTGGGCACAGGCAGGGGCACCCTCCGTTTGCGTGCCAAGGGGCCAGCCACCGTGGAGGAGCAGGTATGAGTGGGAGGTCCTGCCTGTGTCATGCTGTAGTGCCCCTCACTCCATGTGCCCCTCCTGACCTGCAGCCCCTGCCCCCTCACCATACCAGTCCCAATAACTGAGGAGAGCTTGGAGGGGCCCAGCCTTGGGGCCTGTGGAGGGGGGCACATTTTAGCAGTGTCCTGCTGGGCCCCTGCCCAGCATTGCTTAACTCTTCCTCCCCCCGCCTCCCAACCCTTCCCTGGCAGCCATCAGCATTTGAGGAACGGGCCATCGAGAAGGTAGACGACCTGCTGGAGAGCTACATGGGCATCCGTGACACAGAGCTGGGTGAGCTGGAGCCCCCCACTGCCTGCCTGGACAGGAACAGGGAGCAGGGGCAACTCCACGGGGCAGGCCCCTGCCAGGGTGGGGCATCCAAACCCCCCATTACCTCCCACCAGCTTGTTCCGTGGTGCCCCACTAGGGTGCTTAGGGGGCTCTATGGGCACCTGCTTAACTGCCCCCTCCCTCCCCACTGCAGCAGCCACGATGGTGGAGCTGGGCCGGGATGCACGGAACCCGGACGAGCTGGCCCAGGCCCTGGATGCGCAGCTCGGTGACTTCGCCTTCCCTGACGAGTTTGTCTTCGATGTGTGGGGGGCCATCGGTGATGCCAAGGCTGGGCGTGGCTAGGAGGGGGTGGGGGGGCAGGAGGCACTGGCAGCCAGGAGCAGGCTGGGACCAGTCCCCAAAGCGGGGCATCTTCCAG
>NW_005842966.1:419013-422372 GCF_000455745.1 Alligator sinensis | reverse complement strand
ACAAGGTCCCCCAGACCCGTTGATGTGGGTTTGAGGCACCCCACATAGTGCCACACACTTGCACCCACTAGGCCCCTATGGGCAAGCTGTGACCCCACACCTGCCCAAGTCTGGGGCAGCCATAACATCCCTCCCTGCTCTCCCCACCCCCAAAAGCCAGACCCCCTCCACCATTGCCATCCTGGTTTAACAGGAGTGGCCATGGAGGCTCTGCACCCACTCCCACCCCGTAGCCTGGCTTGGCCAGGGCCCTGTGGCCTAGTAGGCCTGTGCTGTCACCACAGTAAAAAGGCCTGTGATGCCGCTCTGGGGGTGAGGGTGTCAGTTGTGGCTAGTACTTCCCTCCCAGGCTCAGGGCCCCTCAGTATGAGCCCTCTGCCCCCTCTGCAGGCTGGCTGTCCCTGGCTGCCCTCTGTTGGGGGGTGGGTGCAGCCCAGGCCTGGGGTTGTTGACTTTGGGGGAGCCCAGCTGAAACCTCCAGGGCCCAACCTGGGCCAAAATGGGTCCCCCATGGCGGGGACCTTGGCCTGGCTGGGGGGGGGTGTCACCCAACTCCCCTTCCCTTGCTGCAGGGCTCCTAGTACCATGAGGGCCATGTACCTTGCTCCCAGTACCATGAGGGCCATGGTGCCTTCCCCTGCCCTGCCAACACCCAGCCCAGCCCTGCCCTTACCTGGGAGCCTGCCCCAACCCCCCAGGGGCTCTCCAGTGGTAAAATGGAGCCTGGACTCCTGGGTTCCATCCTGGGCCCCCCTTCCCCCATGGCCCCCACTGACCTACCTCACGGGGCGGGCGGAGGCCATGGGCCCTCTCCCGGTGTGGCACATGGTCCCCCGAGGCCCACTCACCTGCTGTATCGAAGACACTAACCTGGGGCTATCATGGGGGCAGCACTGACTCTGCCCTGCCCTTCCCAGTACCAGGGCTTAGGGCAGGGGGCCAGCCCCCCCTCCCCTAGAGGAGAGCTGGGTTGTGGGGTGGGACGGCAGGTTCCAGGGTGTATTTTTGTATTTTACATGTAAAGCAACTTTAACGTAAAAATATATTGATTCTAACAAGGCTGCTGGTCAGGAGTGAAGGGTACTGGGGTGGGGAATGAGGACAGAGGTCTGTGAATTGAGCATGAGAAGCACTGGCAGAGCTTGGGATATCTGCGGAGGGGCACTGGCAGGTGGGGGATGTGGAGGGCTGCAGGTCGGGAGTGAAGGGTGCTGGGAGGTACAGGTAGGGTGGGAGTGAAGGGCACCGATGGGACTGGGGAGGGTTGGGGGGCTGTGGGTTGGGAGTAAAGGGCCCTGGCAGGGTTGGGGGTGCAGGGGGCTGTAGGTCAGGAGTGATGGGCACCCACAGGGCTGCAAGGGGGTGCACAGTGTGTACTGGGAGAGAATCCAAGTCTCATGGCTCCCTCCCCCCATCTCTAACCACTACCCCATGCTCCTGAGGGCAGGGGCTGGGCTGAAGCCTTGTCTGCCGCAAACAGGAACAAACAACAAGTCCTGCCAAGCATCCGGTGGGATCTGGGGCAGGAAGCAGGGAAGGGGCAGGGCCCAAGGCTCCCACACCACTGCCGCCCGGTTCCTGCCCAGCCCCTCCAGCAGGGGGCCCTGCAGTTGCCTGTGTCTAGGCAGCACCTGATTGGCTGCCCTTTCACAGGGGGTGGGGCAAGATAGAGGCAGCAGAAAATCAGTTGGGGATCCCAGCACAGCACAGCTGCAGGGATGGGATAGGGTCAACAGCCCCAGCTGTGCAACACCCCCTAGCCAGCGGCATCCTAATGCCAGAAGCTAGGGCAGGGGTTTGGGTTGTAGCCGTGTTGGTCTAAGGATATAGGCAGACAAGGTTCCTTGGGTGAATTTGATATCTTTTATTAGACCAACCCAAATAGTTGGAGAATAGTTATTAAGCAAGCTTTCGGGTTCAAAAACCCTTCGTCAGGCTAAGGAAGCTTCAGCAGTTGATGTGTGCTCTTCTTGGAAGAAGCTAGGGCAGACACTGCTGGTCTTCATCCCAGGGGCAGGGGCTGGGTAGGGTCCTCTCAGGCCCTCCCAAGCAGGGGAAGAAGGGGGACAGGACACACAGGTTCAGACCCCCCAGGCTGTGATCATGCCTCTGGCACCAGGCAGTGTACGTCGGAGCCCATGCCTAGTGCACACATGGGTCATGGATGCTTCTGCTCTGGCTCCTCCCCACCACGCTTCCAGGGCAGCCAGTACCACCTGCAGCCCCTGGTATGGCCACCAGGAGAGGCAGCGCCCCTAGAAGACACATGGGGCTGGGGGAGCCAAGGAGTCACAGGTACTCACTCACATCCACGGCAGCAGCCATACACGGTGGGGCACAGGCACACACATATGCTTGTATGTACATTCCCTTTTTACTATACACCTGTGTATACATACTTGCACACGTGTGCATATATGTGGGGGGAGCCACACAGCTGGGGGCTATAAGGCTAGTGGGGGGGGTTGTAGGGGGGGGGGGGGGGGGGGAGGGGCAGGGCTGGTGGCAGGAGTGTGTGTGTGTTTGCATGTTGAGTGTGTGTGCGCCTAGGTGTATGTATGGCTGTGTGTGTTCATGTGTGTTGTGTATGTATGTGGATCACACGTGTGTGTACGTGTACACAAGCTTGTGTATGTGTAGTTTGAGGTGTATGTGCATGTGTGTATTCACATATGCATGTGTGTGCACCCACGTGTCAGGGGAGCATGTGGATGCATGGCTGGAGAAGCGTGCATTTGCTTTTGTGTGTTGTGTTAGTGTGTGCAGGCACGTGGGGGCATGAAAACCCTGCACAGGGCAGGTGCCTGCATGTATATGCATGTGTGTGTGTATGTACATGTGCGAAATATGTGTGCATGCGGTGTGTGCCAGTGGCAGCTGTGACTGCCATGGCCTCCCAGGCCTGTTGCATGAGGGCATGTTTGTGTGTAGTTGTGTAACACCCACGGGAGGCTGCACACGTGCTGGGGGCCCTGCCTCCCCCCTCCCCCCCATTTCCTGCCATCTCCTGTTTACAGCAGTTAAGGCTGCAGGGGCGGGGGCAGAGGGGTGCAGAGCTCCTCCACCCAATGGGGAAACCGAGGCATAAGGCATGTAACAGCTGTAGATGGAACGCAGAAGTCCAGAGCCAGGCCCCTCACCCCTAGGTCCAGTGGCCCTGGACTAGCACCTCCCTTTCTCCCCCAGTGAAAGCAGGGGTCTATACTGGTTTGCACTGAGAGTTGCTGGAGGGGCTTCTGTGGAGGAGGCTGGATTGGCCAGTGAGGGGGGAGCTGGGGCCATGTTTGTGCAGTGCCTGGTGCAGGCAGGGGCGTCTCCATGTCTGGTTGGGATGAGCTGTGTCTGAAAACAGCCCAAAA
>NW_005842966.1:417519-418945 GCF_000455745.1 Alligator sinensis | reverse complement strand
GCAGGAATCCAAAGGGAGGGGAGACAGCGGGGCTGCCCCCGCTCCAGCCCACGTGTATACGCCCTCACACACGTATGGACACGTGCACATGTGTGCACTCCCAACAGTCGGCACCACACCCGGAACCCACCAGACATGTGCACGGAAGTGTCTGCACACACACGGGCCCACCAGTACACCCGCTGCAGACACCTACCTGCTTGGGCCTGCTCACATGCGTATGGATAC
Source organism: Alligator sinensis (assembly GCF_000455745.1). Classification (NCBI taxonomy): domain Eukaryota; kingdom Metazoa; phylum Chordata; order Crocodylia; family Alligatoridae; genus Alligator; species Alligator sinensis. The sequence goes on along the minus strand of NW_005842966.1, from coordinate 418,717 downwards.
ACATGGGCCATGGGCATGCACAGACCTGCACTTGCAAACACACCCAGAACCCAGGCATCCAGGGCGCACACATGCAGACAAGTCCAATTCACATTACACACACACACGAGCAGAAGCCTGGTGTCCAAATCATACACGCACGCACGTGCACACCCCCAACCCCACCCCCACACATCCTGGTGTCCAGGATGCACACACGTATGCACAAAACTCAGGTGCCCAGGACGTGCACATGGTCACACACAAATCCCCGGCATCACAGCAAACACATGTACACAGAATGCAACCATTCAGGACACACATACACATGCGCACATGCATGTACACACATGTGCACACGCAAGTCCAGGACATGTGTGAACACATGTGAACAGGTGTCAAGGACACAGGTGTGCACACATACAAAACCCGGGCATCCAGGGTGCACACACAACACGCACCCACCTTGTCTTCAGAGGGCCCAGCCCAGCCCTAGGGCCCACTCTGGCGCCACCCTCCACCCCCATCCAGCCCTACCTCCCTGGGAGTCGGGCCCAGTATCCGTCAGTCTGTCTGCACTTCACCCTCTCCATTGCCTGGCACCTCTTCTTGTCCCCATGCCTGGGGCCTTGCAGGGGAGCTTCCCACCCTGCCCTCCCCCTGAGGCCTGGTGCACTGCCCTGGCACTGGCAGACCAGCTCTGCAGGTCCCTGTGCCCTGGGTCCCCCAGGCACAGTCCTGGGCCCCTACTGTGGCACCTGCCCCCTCCTGGCCCAGGTGCAGCCATTGAGTCTGCGGAGGTGCAAGGGCCTGGGGAGATCAGTTGGGGGGCAGCAGCCATGCCAGGACCCCTTTCCCATCTGGCCCCAATGCCCTTGTCCCTGCTCTAACAGGGGAGCCTGGAGGCACCCAGGGGCTGGGAGCCCAGGTGCCTGGGTTACATCCTGTTTCCTGCCCCCACCCCATCTCTCTGATCTGCCCCAGGGGGCTCCTCTGTGACCCCTGCTCCCCAGCAATGCCTCTGTTTGGGGGGGGAGGGGGGGTTCACAACACAATCCCCGCCCCTCCACAGTCCCTGTTGCAAGACCCAGAGCCGGGAAGTGCCCGGAAGAAATTGCCCCACAGGAGCAGGGTTGAGGGAAGGGGGATGTGCCCCCGCCTCCGCAACCCAGCACAGCGCCCCTTTCTGGACCTCAGGGGCTGTGCACGGGGTGGCGAC
>NW_005842966.1:416036-417264 GCF_000455745.1 Alligator sinensis | reverse complement strand
TCCCTGGGGGGCTGCGGCTAGCGCTCGGGGCCGCCTGATATTTATCGTTGGCCTCTCCCTAAACACCGCAGGCAGCGGGCGCGGAGCTTGGGGCACTGCTGGGCCCCTCTTGCCCCGCCCAGCCGGGGGGGGCTGGGGGCTGCTGGGAACCTGCTCTCCCGGGCTCAGCTCCGTTAGTACAGCCTGGGCCACTAGCACTAATGAGGCAGCTGCGCTTTGCTGGAACCAGGCGGGTGCGGGGGGGAGCTGCGGGGCTCGAGGGAGGAAGGGTGGAAGGGTTAAAAGCGACGACCCCCCCCCCCTTTTACAGCAAGGTTGAGCATGTCCGTGGCTGGGGCTAGGGCACTGGCAGTGCCGCTGAAGCTAAGTAGGAGCCGCCTGGGCCTAGGCTGGATGAGAGACCCCATGTCTCGGTTGGGGCTGGGAGGGTGAGAGGGGAAGAGGCGCTTCCCCTGCCCAGGGGCGGCTGCATCTCAGCATCCCCAGGATGCATGTCCCAACCACTGCTGGGGGCAGGCTGTAAGTGCATCCTACGAGTGGCTGGACCCCAGACCCTCAGCCCCAAGAATGCACTGGGAGGGGGGCGCTGCTGTCAGGAGAAGATGCCTGGGTCTCTGGTGAGGTGCTGCATTATCTCGTCTCTGGTGGCTGCTAATAGCTTTGAGGGGGGACTGGCACAAGCCCTGAGTTGGCACCGGCCCCGGGCCCAGCAGGGGGTGCTCCAAGCCGGTCCTTCCCCCCAAGCTCAGGGCAGGGGCAAAGCAGGCCTACACCTGGAGCTGGCTGCTGACATGTCTGGGTTCTCTCCTGGGGTGAGGAGCTTTTTGGAAGAGAGTTGCTGCTAGTGGTTAGAGCAGGGGTCAGTCCGGACACCTGGGTTCCTTTCCCATCAACACCTCTGCCTGGGTCTGGCTCCTGGCTGTACAGCTGGTTCTCACCCACTGCAGCCGGCCTGGTGGGGAGCCAGCCACGGGGGCGGGGAGGCTTAGCCTCCACACCCCATGCCTGGCCTGGCCTTCCTCCTAGGCCTCTGCGCCCTCTGAGCTGAGGAGTGTGTCCAGGTGTCCAGGGCCCGCTCCCCTTGCGGAGGGGGGGAGAAGCCAGGTGTCCTGGATGCCCCCAGCGGAGGGTGTGCCCACCCCTGCCCCGTCCGGAAGCGGTTGGGAAACCACTCGGGAACCGGGTGTTCCCAGGGCTCTTGGGTAAGCGGCTGCGGTGAGGACAGCGG
>NW_005842966.1:414702-415310 GCF_000455745.1 Alligator sinensis | reverse complement strand
CCGGAGGGAGGGAGTTGTGAGGCTGTCAGAGCTGGGCGGGGGCAGGGGGCTGAGAGTCCTCCTGACTGAGGGGCACGGGCAGGTCTTTGGGGTAAGGGGGCTGCGGGTTGGATGTGAAGGGAACTGGCAAGACTGGAAACAAGGCAGCTGGCTGCAGGTCAGGAGTGCCCCTAACCCCCTCTCTCTTTCCTCCCTCCAGATGCCCGGCGCCCCCTGACCCCTGCCTCGATGTTTGCTAGCCACCCATCCAATGCCACCCCCGTGGGGCCGGGGAACCCAGTCACATCTCCCCTGGCCCTGGGCAACATATCGCTGCAGCCACTGCCCCCGCCGGCAGCCTCACCTGCCCTGCCAGTCTTCTCCATGACCCTAGGTGTCGCCTCCAATCTGCTGGCCCTGGCCATCCTGGTGCAGGCCTACACCCATCTGCGGCGCCGTTCCAAGGCCATTTTCCTCCTCTTCGCCAGCAGCCTAGTGTTGACAGACCTGGCCGGGCACGTGGTGCCTGGTGCCTTCGTGCTGCGGCTCTACGCCACACACCAGGGCTGGGCCAGCCTGGACCCCTCAGGGGGGCTGTGCCAGTTCTTTGGTGCTGCCATGGTCTTCTT
>NW_005842966.1:409630-414671 GCF_000455745.1 Alligator sinensis | reverse complement strand
GCTCTTCCTGTGCTGCCTCATGGCAGCTGAGAGATGCGTGGGGGTCACGCGACCCCTGCTCCATGCCCACCTGGTTACAGCTGGCCGGGCCCGCCTGGCCCTCCTGGGCCTGTGGGCCTCAGCCCTGGGCATCGCCCTGCTGCCCTTCATCATGGGCCTGGGCGCCTACGGCATCCAGGAGCCAGGCACCTGGTGCTTCCTGCGGGTGGGCAGTATCACCGGGGGGCGTCAGGGCGATGTGGCCTTTGCCTTGCTCTTTGCCATGCTGGGCCTGGCTTCGCTGTTGGCCGCCCTGATCTGCAACAGCTTAAGTGGTGCTGTGCTGCTGCGGGGCCGGGGCCGGCGGCGGGTGCAGCGCCGGGCACAGGGCCACGACGTGGAGATGGTGGCCCAGCTGATGGGCATCATGGTGGTGTCTTGCGTCTGCTGGAGCCCCCTGCTGGTGAGTGTGAGGGGTGCAATTGGGGTGGGGAGTTGGTGGGGAGCAGGAGCAGGTCTGGTGCCCCTAGCTGGTGAGGGCCAGGCCAGGGCCAGAGGTTTGGGAGGCATGAGAGGGATGTTAGGGCACATTGGGGCCCGTGAGTGGGAGTGGGGGTAGGACTGCTGTGCTGGTGGCAGGTGGGGAAATGAATGGGAGGGAGTGTTGGGGCAAAAAAAGAGGTGCCTGGGGCTGGCACTCCCTGGTGGTGAGTGTTGGGAAGGGACAGGCTGGAGGTGCTGGGTGGGATGTGGATGGCACAGCAGGGTCTAGTGAGCCCTGGTGGTGAGTGGAGGGATGGCAGGCAGCCTCACTCCCCCTAGAAGTGAGTGGGGGGAACACAAGGTAGAGGCAGGAGAGGGGTGTCAAGGGCACAGCTGGGTCAGGCGCCCCAATGCAGGGTCAGGTCCTGGAGCTGAGTGCTGGGTGGGGCGCAGGCTTAGGGGTGCACGGCTCAGGGTCCAGGCTGGCTGCACTCCACCCCACTCACCTTTCCCCCTGCAGGTGGTGGTGGCGTTGACGGCGGGGCTGGGCTGGCCAGAGACCCCTGGGCGCCTGCTGTTCCTGGGTGTGCGCCTGGCGTCCTGGAACCAGATCCTGGACCCCTGGGTCTACATCCTGCTGCGGCGCGCAGTGCTACGCAAGCTGGGCCGGCTTCTGTGCCCGGGCCACAAAGGCACCACCCTGGACCGCTGGGAGCCCAGCTCCTTCCGCAGCTCGGAGCGCAGCACCCATGGCCGGCCCTGATGCCCCCGGAACCACCCAGCACCCCCCCTGGGCCAGCCTGGACCCCCCAGGACCCCCTTCCTGGGCTGGCCTTGACCACAGAGCTCCCCCAAGGACAGCTTGGACCCACCTCAAGACCCCCCCAGACTGGCCTAGAGCCCCCAGCCCCACCTCCAGTACAGACCTGAGCCCCAAGCCAGACGGCCCCCCTCATGTACTCCTCCCCCTATTGATGAGCCAGCCCTACGCTCCCAGCCCAAGTCCCTTCTTGGAGGGCTGATGGGGGGGCATGCTGAAGCTGCATGGGCTGGGGCAAAGAGGTGCATGTAGCAGGGGGGTCTCCAGTCCACCCCTACCAGCTGGGGTGCTGGGCCATAGCGGAGGTCTTGCGCCCGCTGTTGATGTTGGTGACAGGGAATAGCAGGGGGCACAATGGAGGTACCTGACTGGGGTGACAGGTGTACAGGTGGGGAAATTGAGGCATGGGGGGGCAGATCACATGAGGCTTTGGTACACCCCTGTCCTAGAACTCCCTCCTCCCACCCCACACAGCCCAGCCTGCCACCTCTGCCAGCCCCACACCAGAGGCAGCTACAGCTCGGAGCTGGGTAAGGGGAGTCCCTGTTACACCTAGCTGTCACATCCCATCCCAAAAGTAGCCACATCTCAATGCTAGTCCCTGTATAAACTACCCAGGGAGTACTCCTGGCCATGGGGGGGCAGGGGGTGGGGGTAGGTTCCTAGGTGTCCAATCTGGCCCCCCACCCTCCCTCAATGGCTGTGGCTTGCCCAGCCCGGCCTGCGGGCAGCGCTGGGCCCCATGGACAATAAAGAGCTTTTCTGGAACCCGCTGGTCCCTGGTGTCTGCTGTGTTTGGGGCCCTGATACCTTCTCACCTGCCCTGGGAAAGGTGGGGGCAGGTCTCAGCAGCACCTGGCCTGATGGTGGGTGAGGTGCCTGATCTTGGCTGCCCCCACAATTTGTCCCTGGGAGGGGAAAGGCCCTGTTCTCACGGGGGGGTACCTAAGCAAGGGGTGGAGGGTGGGGAGCAGGGGCCCTGGAGTTGGGGCCCAAGCTTGGGTGGCTGTGGCCAAGTCCTCCCCCATGGAGAAATTGTGCCTCGCACCCACTCTCGGGAGGGGGCAAAAAGTAGAAGGGGAGGGGTCTTAAAAAAGGCATGGCTTTCCAGGAAGCTGGCAGGGTTTTCTGGAAAGGGGTGGGGCCTGCAGGCAGGGGGTTGGTCTGTTTAGAAGGGGCAGCATCTTCAAGCAGGGCAGGGCTTTGGGGAAAAGGGGACTAAGCAATTGGGGGGGCAGACTACATTTCCCATGAGGCACTGGGGTGTTTCACCATAGTGTATCATGGGAGCTGTAGACAAAGGCCTTGTCTCCCCCCAACTATAGCACTGCCCTCCCCTCCCCCCAAACAGGACTACATTTCCTATGAGCCACCAGGACCTCCAGTGTGGCCCAGGCAGGGATACCATAGTGCATCATGGGAATTAAAGTCCCAGCCAGGGGCCAGGCCTCAGAGGAGGGAGAGCTGCACTACAGCTGTGATTGACAGCAGTTAGCAGCACCAGCCAGAGCCTAGCCCATACATGAGCAGATGCATGTACACATATGCATTGGGACTAGACTCGATGATCTTCCGAGGTCCCTTCCAGCCCTAATGTCTATGAAATATGTGCATGTACACACATGGCTGGATTTAGCCAGGGGCTTGTTCCTGGGCACGCGGCTGGCATCTTGGAACCAGATCCTGAACCTCTTGGGTCCACATAAGGGGCAGGCAATTATTTTGGGTGGAGGACTGCTTAATGAGTTTTGGTGAGCTGCCCAGGGCCACAAAGGTAGCCCCACCCCTTGACAGGTGCCCTGCCTCTCTTGTTGCCATCTTAATACCAACCCCCAGCCCTGACCTTTGCCACCTCAAGTCCCTCCTCTTGCCCCAAAATTACTCCTTTTGGGAGGAAGGGTGCTGCCATCTTGAACCAGAAAAAAACTCAACAAATTATACACTAAAAAATAAAAAATCTACTATAACTTATTTTAATTGTATATAAAAAAAGTTCCCAATTTGTGTGTGTTTGCACAGTGTATCTAGAGGTGATGGCAGAATAACTCAAAATATGATCTTTTTTCTATTGTGTGTGGGAGGGTAGGAGGGTGTATGTGGGTGGGTGTCGGATGTGTGTGCAGTGTGGATATGGTCAGTGGGGCATATAAGGGAGGGTGGCAGGGTGGGTGTGGGGTCTGTAGTTGGGGTAGGGGCTGTGGAAGAGTGTGGGTGTGGGGGGGTTATGGTGTGGGGTAGGAGTGTGTGGGAGGGTGTGTTTGGAGACATGGTGGGGGTGTGGGAATGTGTGTGGAGGAGGGAGGGGTCCTTGGAGTCCCTGGGTCTGCATGGGGTGGCAGCAAGTGGGGCCAGCATGCCTGGCCCCACAGTGCACAGCTTCCTGCACTCCTGCCCCTGGCCCTGGCTGCAGGTTGTAGCAGTGTGTGTGGGGGTGGGCAGCCCCACAACACAGCTCCAGCCCAAGTCCCTGCCTGCACACGGTGGCAGCATCCAGGACCAGCCCCACCTAGCCCCATAGCTCACTTCTGTGCTACTGCAGTGTGGGGGGCCAGGCTGGCCCAGCCCCACAGCACACAGCTCCTGTCTGTTTCCCCCAGTAGCAGTCCCTGCCCTGGCCTGGTGGGCCCTTCACCTGCGTTCCTACTCATGCCGGCTGGGGGGCCCCAGCACACATACTTGGCCAGGCAGGGAGTTCTTGTCCCCAGTGCTCCTAGCTCAGGGCTGGAGCAGGAGGTGGTTGCTTAAGCCCCAGAGTGCACCTCCTGCAGGGATGTGCTGCTTGCAGAGGGGCAGGAGGGCCAGATGGAATTGTGGGGCTGGATTCAGCTCGCAGCTGGGATTTTGCCCACCTCTGGTCTAAAGCCTGCTGAGGTGCTGGGGGTGGGGGCGGTGTCTCCACAGTGCCTAGCCAAGCCAGCAGCAGTTCATGGGATGCAAAGGTACCTACACACACACACACATGCATGCACTTACATACACAGATGCACCTTCACACACAGGCCAGGCATCCAACACACATAAAGAACCCAGGCATCCAATACGTACACACCCGCACGCATTCACGCACACACGTGCACAAACACACAAATAACCCACACACACACTCATAGACATGCACGTGATACACACGCGGACAGACCCGCACATAGAATCCAGGAATCTGGGATGGACACCCCCCGCGCTGGATCGTGCGGGACGGGGGCTGGGGGTGCAATGCCTCCTCTGGCCATCAGGTGTCAGGGCCGCACCGCCGTCTTCACCCCTCTTCACTCCTGTTCGAGCCCCGGTCCCGGCAGCGCGAGCGGGCTGCGGGGAGGACAACAGACCGGGCTCCCGCCCACCACCGGCTCCTGGAGAGCCTGGGCCTGGTTTGAGGCCCGCCCCCCAGCTCCTTGCAACCTGGCCCCGATCTGTGAGCCCGGAGACCCAAGCCCCCAGTCCCACCCCTCTCTTGTGCCCCGCCGTCTGCATCAGGCCACACCCCGCGGACCCGCCTGTCCATGCCTTCCTTTAGTTCCCAGGACCAAGCCTCGCCCCTAAAGCAAACCCCGCCTGTTGGGGACAGACCACGCCCCTCGGGTAGGCCCCACCCCCAGGCTGAAGCCTCGTGGTACCAAGCACAGGCTCTTTATTCCAAGGCATCGCAGGATTGCTGGCGGGGGGTCAGGGGGACTGCGGCCCCGGCCCCGGCCCCGGCCCCGGGCAGGCGCTGAGCAGCTGCACCAGGAGGGTGGTGGCCGTCGTGTGCGGCGGCTCCCT
>NW_005842966.1:396207-407213 GCF_000455745.1 Alligator sinensis | reverse complement strand
GCGGGCGGGGCTCCCATCCTGTGGACGGGGCCAAGGCAGGCAGATCCCGCCCCCAGCACGTGCATAAGTCACGACCCCTCCCCTCCTCCTGAATGCCCCTGTTCCTGGGTTCTTCCCGATTCCACGCAAAAACAGGTGGGTGGTTGCACCTGGGGGCTCAAACTGGGACCAGTGCAAGGATCCCCAGTCCCTGGGACACACAACAGTCCCCGGGACACACAACAGTCCCCATGCTCAGGCCCTGCTTTGGCTGTCCTAGCTTAGCCCAGGCTAGGGGGAGGGGGGAAAGCAGGACTCCTGGGTCCAGAATCCTCCAGACTTGGCCCCTTCCCACCCCTTTAGGAGGTAAAGTCTCCCGTGGGACTGTAGAACCATACCCCCCCACCCCCCCACCCCCCCAGCTACTGGTTTCCCTTGGGGGGAGGAGAAATCAGTGAAGTTTGTCAGTCACGAAACACAAGAGCCAGAGGGGAAAGTCCTGGGCTGAGTTTATTGGCTGCAAATTGTTTCAAACACACCTGAGCATTGGGGTGGGGAGGTACTAGGGGCACAAACCCCTCTAGGCAGCCCCTAGGAGGTGCTATACATGGAGTGGGGCTCCTTCTGGAGGCTGTGGAGTGCTGCTGAATGTCCAGAGCCACCCCCTTATAGCAGCCCTGGCACCACTGTGTAATAAGCCCCCTTCTCTTTTTGCTGACTGTTAAACTTTGGTCCCTAGTGATGGGGGTGGTACTCAGGTTTGCTCAGCTCCCAGTATGGAAACTGAGCTAGGGCTGGAACAAGCACCCATGGGCAGAGCTGTCCTTAGCGGTGTGCAGTGCCAGGGCATATCAGCCTGTGCAGGGCCCGTTAGGGCAGGGGGGGTGGCGAGTGGCCAGAGCAGAGCCAGCAACATTTGGCAGCAGTGGTGCATGGTGGTCACAGCAGGGCCTATACAGCACTGTCTGCGGGGCCCCCCAAAGCGTGGGGCCTAGGGTGGTCACCCTGATTCGCACGCCCTAGGGATGGCCCTGCCCATGGGTTTGGGCATCCAGCCCCCACCCTGCCACCAGTTCACAAGGCCTCAATGTCCGTTTTGCAACCGAGGACACAACGCAGATGTCTAGGCTCTCAACCCGATGCAGAAGCTGCCTTTCCTCTCCCAGCTGAAGTATGCAGGGCTCTAAAGGCTTTCCCAAAGCCTGTGTGAGGTGGCTGGTGAACATCTCTCTCTATGTGGGGAAGAGGCTCCATCCTGCCCCCACCCCTCCCCCAATGGGCACATGGGAGAAACTGAGGCATAAGCCCACACTCCCACAGCAAAGCAGCAGAGCCAAGAAAGGAACCCAGACATCTGGGCTCCAGGCCCCTACAACCCTCCTCCCATAGCGGAGTCTCTAACACCCCCCTAGTGGAGGGGAGGGTCTGGGAGAGCCTGTCCTCCCACCAGAGCCTCTTACCTGCCCCACCTCTTCACAGTGCTGGGCTTCCCCCGCAACTCAGGGCAGGGGAGGAGTGGGTTGGCGGGGGGCTGCAGTCCAGCTCCTCCCCCCCAGCCCCAGGCTCTTCCCCTTGCTAGGATTAGCAGGCATCAGAGACATAGTCAAAGTCACGGAAAGTGGCCTGGTCACTGGGCCCAAGGGGCCGTGGCTCGCGAGGGGGTGTGAGCGTGGGCGCCTCGGCCGTGAACTCCTCGTCGAAGTTGCTAATGTCGGCACGGCCCTGGATGGTTGGCACGAAGGGTGGGGGCAGGCGGCGCCCCAGCAGGGCCTCCCAGTCCATGTTCTGCCGGGAGATAAATGGACGTGCTCAGGGTGGATGGTCCCGGCACTGTGGCATCCTGCTGCCAGCCCCAGTTGGGGACACTAGGCTTGCTTATGCCAACTGTGAGGTCCCTAGGTGCCACTAGGGTATGCTGTGCTCCAGGCAGCAGGGTGGGGGGTGGGGAGGCACTGGGCTGGGCTATGCTAGCTGCAATGCCTTTCGATGTCACCAGGGGGCAGTGATCGCAGGCCCTGGGGTGGGGCCAGGGACACCAGGCAGGCAGTGGGGTGACGCTGGGCCTGGCTGTGATGCCCTCCACAGCCACCAGCAGGCACTGTGCTACAGTCAGTGGGGTCCAGCAGGGGGCTGGCTGTGGTGCCCCTAGAAGCCAGCTGTGGGAGGGGCATGGGGGTGTTGGATGTCCTCAGCATCACGCTCACTGGAGCCCAGGCGCCTCTCAGGGTTTCTACGCAGCAGCTGGGGGGCAGGGGGATTGGTCACTGCCTGCCACGGAGCCCCCACCCTACAGCCCCCAGCCCCTGCCCCCAGGCCCCAGCTCACCCGGCGCATGAGGCCGATGGCCTCAGTAGACAGGAAGCGCGGGTAACGGACCTCGTCATTCACAATGCTGTCAAAAACCTCCTCCTCATCATCTCCAGGAAAGGGTGACTGCAGGGGTACAGATCAGGGAGCAGAGGTCAGGGGGTAGGAGCAGCCCCCCTACCCCCCAACTGTCCTCACCCCATCTTGTCCTCACTCCCTGCTCCAGCTGCCCCCCATCCCATCCCATCCCGTCCCCTGCTCCAGATCCCCACAATGGATCCCCCACCCCCCCAACACCCCCCCCACCCCCCCCACAACTGCCCCCCCAGCTCTATAAATCCATAAAGAACCCCTGCAACACCCCCATCCTATCCCTTTTGACCCCACCCCCACCTGCCCCCCAGATTTCCCCATAACCATCCCCAACCCACACTGCCCCAACACTGACCTCGCCCACCAGCATCTCGTAGATGAGGACTCCCAGCCCCCACCAGTCTACAGCTCGTGTGTAGGATGTGTCCGTCAGCACCTCGGGTGCCAGGAACTCCGGGGTCCCGCAAAATGTGCTTGTCCGGTCCCCGTAGCCCATGCCTGGGGTGGGGGGGGAGGCGGGGGAAGGGCAGCATGTGGTTAGTGGTGAGGCATCCCATCCCTATGATACCCAGCTGCACTGTTCCTCCCTAGAGCTGGCTGCATCCTGGAGCTGAAAGGGATCTCGGAGTCATAGTTGGCTCCAAGATGAACATGAGTGGTCAATGTGATGAAGTAATTAGTAAAGTTAACCACACTTTATCACGCATTAGCAAATGCATCACAAACAGGTCCAGGGCGGTGATAATTCCCCTCTATGCAGCACTGGTGAGGCCGCAGCTGGAGTACTGCATCCAGTTTTGGGCACCGCACTTCAAGAGGTATGTGGACAACCTTGAGAGGGTCCAGAGGAGGGCCACTCATAAGGTAAGGGGCCTGCAGGTAAGACCCTACAGAGGACAGATTGAGGGACCCGAATTTCTTCAGCCTCCGCAAGAGAAAGCTGAGAGGGGATCTTGTGGCCGTCTACAAATTAATAAGGGAGGGACAGCAAGGGATAGGAGATACTCTGTTTACCAGGGCACCCCTTGGAGTAACTAGAAATAACGGCCACAAACTGACAGAGAGCAGATTCAGGTTAGACATCAGGAAGAACTTCTTTATGTTAAGGGTGACCAGAATCTGGAATGGGTTGCCAAGGGAGGTGGTGCTCTCCCCTACCTTGGGGGTCTTTAAGAGGAGACTGGATAAGCACCTGGCTGGGGTCATCTGGCCCCAGCACTCTTTCCTGCCTAGGCAGGGGGTCAGACTTGATGATCTGCTGAGGTCCCTTCTGACCCTAGCATCTATGAATCTATAAGCCCCTGCTCTATCTACCTGCCCTGTTCCCCCCTAGGGCTGGCTGTATCTTGGGGCTGGGTGAGGGATCCATTATACCCAACTAGCCTGTCCCACCCCAGACCTGGCTGCATTTCTGCCAAGTGAGGGGTCCCTCTAACACCCTGCTTCCCTGGCCCACCCCAGAGGGCTGCATTCCCTCCACCCCCAACACCCACCTTCCTTGCAGAGCCCAAAGTCGGCAATCTTGACAAAGCCCTCAGCATCCAGCAGCAGGTTGTCCAGCTTTAGGTCCCTGCAGGGCACACAAATGAGGGGGTGTAGGCAAGGGGGTGCAGATCAGCGCAAAGGGTGTTGCTCAGAGGCTGAGCAAAGGCAGCAAAGGCTCTGCCTGAGGGGGCATGAGCCTGGACACCCGGGTTCTCTCCAGCTCTGGGAGGGGAGTGGGGGCTGATGACTTGGAGCAGAGGTGGCTGGGAGCCTGGACACCTGGGTTCTATCCCAGATCTGGGAGGGAGTGGAGTCCAATGGTTAGAGGGCGGCAAAGGGCTGGTCAGGGAGCCCTGTGCAGAGAAGGTGCTATGGGTGCCAGGAGCATCCCCAGGGGAGGGAGATTGGGGGCTCTGGGGTAACTCAGCATAGGTCTGAATGATGCAGGGGTTAGGGGACAGTCTAAGGGGTGCTGGGTGTGTGTGGGGGGTTCTGGGAGATGCCAGGGGGCTCGGCAGGTTCTGGAGGTTCCAGAAGTGCCCAGGAGGCTCTGAGGGTCTTGGGGCGGGGGAGGCAGAGGCGGTTCTGGGAGCAAAGTGGGGCCAGGGGGTACTGGAGGAACATGGCATCGGGGGTATGGGAGGGTCCAGGTGGTGTGGGAGGTTGGGAAGGGGTTGGTAGTTGGGGTGGCATGAAGGGTGCAGGGGGGTTTGGGGAGGTCCATGGGGTTGCAGGGGCCTCTCACCTGTAAACAATCTTGTGGTCATGCAGGAACTGCAGCCCCAGGACAACGCACGCAGCATAAAACCTGGGGGCAGGGGGAGCCAGTCAGGACTCAAAAGAACCCCCCCACCCCAGCCCTAAACAGGGCCCAGGGGAGGGCTGGATGCCTGGGTTCTTTCCTTGCTCCAGGAAGGAGGGGGGAGGCCTGGGAGCGTGGAGCAGGGGCTCAGACACCTGGATACCTGGGTTCTCTTCCTGCTCCAGGACGGGAGTGGGCATCTGGGGGGCAGGGGTTGAAGGTTGAGTGGGGGCTGGGGGTGAGAGCAGCAGATCCAGACATTTGGGTCCTCTTCTCCCCTCCAGAGGCCTAGATGCCTGGGTCCTATCTACAGCTTTAGGGGCCCAGACACCTGGGTCTTACTCTCCCCTCCAGAAGTTTGGATGCCTGGGTCCTCTCACGGGTTGGGGAAGGGACACTCACATGGCACGGGGCTCAGTGAAGACATCGGTGTGGATGTGCATCATCAAGTCACCGCCGGGTGCATACTCCATGACAAAGCAGACGTGTGCCGGAGTCTGGAAGCAGGCGGCCAAGTTCACCAGGAAGGGGTGGCGTGCCTCCGTTGCTGCTTCCAAGATCCGCTTCTCGCACAGCAGGCTGTGGGGGTGGGGCTTCAGCGAGGGGGTGGGGCCTCAGCCCAAGGAAAGGGCACCAAGAGGGCAGGGCCTCAGGGTTGGGTACCATGGGAGAGGGGCATTTGCAAGGAGGCTGGGCACAATGGAGGATAGGCCAGGCCTCAGCGAGGGAGCAGGACCTCAGGGTGGGGTGCCATGGGAAAGGAGCCTCCAAGAAGGGGAGGGGCTTCAGTAGGGGTGTCAGGGCCTGTGCCCCCAGCAGGCAGGGGCAGGGCATCAGCCAAGGGCTGGGGCCTTGGGCAGGATGGGGCACAGACAACCCAGCCACAGATACACGCATTGACATAGACATGTGCACATGCAGCAGTTACAAGCCCACGTGTGTTTGTGCACGCCTGCACACATGAACACGCGCATACACACACTGGTGTCCTCCACCCAGCATATACCCTAATCCTTACACACTCCCCCTGTGTACACACATCCCCTGGATACGTGCACAGTGGTGCTGGCCAGACAGGTGTGAGACAGGCCTGTGCACATACATCAGCACATGCCTTTGCATGCACACATGTGCGCACACAGAGGCAAGGGCCTGTTCCCATGCCAACCTAAGCATGCACAACTCCCCTGGTGCATTGACAGCACCTAGCATGAACACACCTAGGTGTGCATTTACACACTCTGTGGTGCAAGCTAGCTGAATGTGCACCCCCCACCGTGCCAAGGCCTGTCATGAAGATGCACTCACATATTTAAGTGCACACAATGACTGATGGCACACATGCTGACATATGCAGTTGTGCACACACTGTGAGGCAGACCAGCCTACTAGCTGGCACACCACTTGACCCACAGTGACACATGAGGACACACCTGTGCACACACAGTAAGCAAGACCAGCCAAGCACGCACAACCTCCCATTCCATGCAGACACACACATGTACACACACACACACAGGTCAGTGAGGGGCTGGGTACACTGTACTGGGTACACTGGCTCAGCACAAAGCTCTAGGCCACAGTGGCCAAAGGGGGTGGGGCAGGATACCCACCTCTCCACCTCGTCTCTGGCCACGATGTCACCCTTCTTCAGTGCCTTGACGGCGTAGAGCTGCCCTGTGTGCGTGCACTCCGACAGCAGCACCTGCAGTGGGCATGGGTCAGGACGCCTGGGTTCCCTGCAGACCCAGGGTCCTCTGTGTGTTGGACCACCCGGAAGGCAGGATACATCTGAGTTCCCTACATGCCGATCCACTCAGGAGACAGGACACCTGGGTTCCCCATCCAGCAGCCAGGATGGCTGGGTTCCCCACTCAACCAGGGGCTCCCTGCAGACCAGGAAGCCAGGATATACCTGGATTCCATGCACCTATAAGCAAGGACACCTGGTTTCCCCACCTACTGGGGAGCCAGAATGCCTGGGCTTGTGTCATATCTCAACTACTGTGTGGGCCACCTGGGTTACATGGAACCGAGACAAGGTGCCTGGGTTCTCAGCATAACGGCCGAGAGAAAAGCCAGGACACCTGGGTTCCCACCCAGCTCTAGAAGGCATGGAGCTCACCTTGCCAAAGTGCCCGCGGCCCAGCACAGCCAGGAACTTGAAGTCATCCAGGGTCAGCGGCGTCTTCCTGGGAGCAGAGACCAGGTCAACCTGAGCCCTGGTGCCCCCAGCAGGGGGCCCTGCTCAGATTCCCCCCAACCTCTGCGCCCCACCAGCTCCCAGCACCTGACCCCTTCAACCTCAGCCCCAACATTCCAACACTGCCCTGAGCTCTTGCCAACCCCCAGGGTCTTGGGTTGGGGGAGGCCTGGCCCCTTGCCAATCCAGTTAGGGGCAGGGGGCACCAAGCTGGGTGCCAGAGCATCCTGTGCCCTGCTGGACTGCACCTATCTAGGAGGTTTCCCCAGGGGTCTAGACCAGGACATGAGGGAACACTAGGGATAGACGGGGAACATCTAGAGGGTGTACAGTGGAATCAGGGGGCCACTGAGAGAAGTGAGAGGTGCAAGGGCGAGTATACTAGGGAAGGATTAAGGGCAGAACATCCCAAGAGTCTGGGGGGGTAGCCTGGGGGGGTTGGATGGTCCTGGGTGTCCAGAAGGCTCCAACAGGGGGTCCCAGAAGTCTGGGGGGGCTGGAGGGACCCAAGTACCGGGTGGGGGGTGGGAGGGAGTCTGAGGGGTCCTCACCTGCGCAGGCTGCCGCTCCTTGGCTGTGGGGCATCTGCTACAGGTGTCTTCTCATCTTCTCTTGTGCGCTGGGTCTGGGGGAGTATATGTGTGTGTGGGGGGGGGGGGGGTCGTCACACACAAAGCCATCTCCTTCCCCACTCCACCTGGCTGGTTATGGGGGGGAGCATGACACCATGCCCAGCATGTCCCCTCCCCCGCCCAAGGCCCATCTATATGGGGCTCCAGGACACCCCTCCCCACCCCCACCCCAGCTAAGTCCAGGTTGGGGCTGGGGAGGGGGGGTCTTACTGGGACCAGGGGCTCCTCTCTATCCTCCTGGTCACAAGGCGGTACTGGGGGTTTGTCACTGTCCAGGCTCAGCTTCTCAATGGCAATGTCCCTGGGGGCAGCAGAGGTTGGGGGTCAGGGTCACCCCCCAGTCCTCCCCATCTTGGAGGAGACAAGGGTCCTGGGGAGGGCGGAAAAGGGATGTTCCCTGGGCCAGGGGGTGGGGGGTGGAAAAGGGTAGGAGGGAGCTAGGTTTTGGAGTTAATGCCCTGAACCTCCCACCCTGGTGTGGGGCAGAGAGCCAGCACCCCCCTCCCCCATGGGCCGGGGGCAGGGCCTATGGAGGTGCTACCCCAGGGCAAAGGTCAAGGGGTTGGGCTTACCCATGGGCAGGGCCAGGCCGGGGTGGGGCACTGGGGCTGTAAGAGGCGCTGGGGGCTGGCAAGACACGACGCAACAGCCGCACCCAGGTAGCGATGTCAATGTTCATCTGGCGAGCGCGCAGGAAGGCCCGGCCTGGGAGGGGGAGAGAGCAGAGGTCAGAGGTCAGGACCCCAACTCCCATTCCTGCCCCTGCCTGCCCCCCCTGCCCCCCATACCCTGCTGCTTGGAGAAGATCTTTTTCTGGCGCTGCAGCCGGGGGATGCGCTCAATGACTGGGTTGAAGAAGGTGACCTGGAGCCAGGAGACCAGGGTGAGGGGGTGGGGTCAGTTTGGCCACCCACCCAACAGGGAACCCCTCCTCAGCCCAGCCTCCCCATGGAACTGGGGGGGCCAGAGGGCAGTGCAGGGAGACCCCCCACTTTAGTTCTGCCCCACTCCTAGCCCTACCCACACCTACATCCTTAGCTCCATCCCCAGCCCTTAGCTCCACCCCAAATCCTGGCTCCATCCCCAGCCCCGTGGGATACCCACCTCAGCCAGCAGCGTGCCTTGGGGCTCCAGGCCAAGGTGCACTTCGTGGAGCTGGTTATCCAGGAAATCCTCCAGCTTGAGGTGCTTCAGGGCACAGAGGCTGCGGTAATCCCGCCAGTACAGCAACAGCTCCAACTCCCGGGCCTGAGGGGGTGGGGGTAACGGGTGAGACCAGGCCCCAGGCATCTGCTGGGGGTGAAGAGCAGCATCGGCCACCCCCGGCTGCTCCTAATGACTTGTGATCGTAATGGCACAGCAAGGAGATCATTAGGTTAAAGAGTGAATGGCCAAGGCAATGCACTACCTTAGGTCTGGCCTCCCCCTGCCCTGCCTTACCTCCATCCCCCTCACAGGAATAGCTGCTCCCAGGGCAGCACTCAGATCCCACCCCTGCCTCCAAGCAGTGAGCATGGCTTTCTCCCCACTCACCCTCTCCAGCTCCAGGGCAAAGGTTTGGTCCCATGCATCCAGCCCCACAGGCTTCCAGGCTGTCTGTCCCATCACAGTGTTGTCAACCTTCAACACTGCACTCACCTCACCTGTGGGGAGAGTGTGGGATCAGCCCAGCCCCCACCCCTGCCTGGCCTGTCCAGGGCAGAGGCTCCCCCTAGGGCCTGGCTGGGGAGTGGGGCCAGTCAGGGGTGTGGGTGCGAGCAAGGAGGCAGCATGGGGAGACATGCTCCCAGGCTCGGAATGGAGCTGGGGTCAGTCCTGGGTGCCCACCCCCATCCTTTCATCCCCCCCAGTGCCCACCCACCCAGGCACCCTATTCTTCTTGTGCCCCCTCTCAGACCCCAGTCCCATGTGTGTCCTCAGGACAGCTGGGTCCTCTCCCCAGCTCCCCCTCAGCCCCAGCCTTGTGGATACCCCAAGAACACCTGGGTTCCCTCCCTAGCTCTCATGCCCCAGCTCCAACTCCCACCCCAGCCCCATGGATGCCCCTAAAATGCCTGGGTTCTACTCCCCAGCCCCCCCACCCCCCAACTCACTGCTGAGGTCATCGGCCTTGGGGGGTGTCCTCCCGCTGAGGCTCCCGGTGCGGCTGTAGAGTCCGCGCCCGCTGCGGCCCATGAAGGAGGCACTGGGGCCGGGGCTAGGGCTAGAGCTGTGGCAGGGTAGCCAGGGAGGGGCACCCCGGCTCCGCCCTGGCACCACCTCCAGCAGCCCCGTACAGCCTAGCAGCCGCACGGCCAGTGTCCCTATTGTGGGGGGAGAGGGTGTCAATGGGAGCCCGGACACCTGGGTGTTCTCCAGCTCTGTGAGGGCTACAGCAGGGGGAGCTGGGATACCTGGGTTCTCTCCCAGCCCTGGGAGGGGAGTGGGGTCTGGGAGCCCAGATGCCCATGTTCTTTCCCAGCTCTCACACACTGGGTGGGTTTGGCCACCTCATGTGCCCCCTCAGCATCTCAGTTTGCCTCCTCGGCAGGCCCCAAGCTCAGGTCCCACTCCCCATGTCTTAGTGCTGGGTTGTGCCCCAGGGGGCTGTTCTTGAGGGGCAGGGGACCCGAGTGCTGCCCTGGGAGGGGCTACTCCTGTGAAAGGCGGGTGGGGGCTGGGGGGGGGCTGGCGAGCACCCAAAGCCAGCTCCTCCCGCACCAGGCAGGCCTTGGGGTGCCCATCTGGTAGGGCCGCGATGCCAGACTCCAGCGCCAGGCGCAGCACATCCAATTTCTGGCTCGACTCCGTCAACTTTGCCTGGGCCTGGCACAGGAAAGGGGGAGGGGAGCGAGATGGGCATCTCCATACCCCAACCCCCGCCTTGGATCCTGACGTCCCAGCTCCTGACCCCCATAACCACCCATACCCCAACACAACCCTCCTGCTCCCAGATGCACCCCCACACCCTGATCCACAGCCAGACCCCGCCATGCCCCTGGTACCCCACCCCCTAATAACCCATTCCTGACCCCCCATTGCCCCACCTGCACACCCCAATACCCCACATACATCACCCCCATGCTGACACCCATCTTTGACACTCCCAGTCGCCTAATATCCCACCCCCATCCCCTGATCCAGAACCTCCTCCACCATCCAGAACCCCATACCCCAGTGCCTGCCCACCCCACCCCCCCAGGCAAGAGGCACCAGTGGTGATGTTGGGGGTGGGGGAGAGGGGGGACACACACCACACCTTGACAGTGAGGTGAAGAGGACTGTACCCCAGCAGTGAGGGGCAGGGGGAATGTACCTCACTGGTGGTGGGAGGGATAGACTGTACCATGGCACAGGGATGGAGGGGGCATGCCTCCTAGGTGGTAGGACAGATGTATATGGGGCCATACCACAGCAGCCGAGAGCGGAGGGAGCACCCCACACTGGCAGTGCGTAAGAAGGGGAGGGGGGGCTGTACCATGGCAGTGTGCGTGGTGGGGGGGGACCATACCATAGTGGTGGAGCT
>NW_005842966.1:387577-395963 GCF_000455745.1 Alligator sinensis | reverse complement strand
AGGGAGGCTGTTAGGGTACCAGGTTGGCTGTGGGGTGCTGTACCATGCCAGTGGGGCAAGGGAGACCATACCACACTGGCAGTGGGGGATGCAGGGGGGCATGAGGGCTGTGGTGCCTCCATGGCTGTAGGTGTGGGGTGAGGGTTGAGACTGGACCATGGCAGTGGGGTGAAGGGGCATCGTACCTCGTTAGTGGCACGCCGGTCCTGCACCTTGCTGGAGCCAGAGCTGAGCAAGCGCAGAGCGTTCTTAGCGCCCTCGGCCACGGCTAGCTCCACACGAAAGTGGTGCCAAAGCTCCTCCACCCGCAGCTCCGCACAGCTCAGCTCCCCCGCACCTGCCAGACACATGGACACCTCATCAGAGCACAGGGCACCCTCCCCCCAGACCTGCCGGGACACATCCCATCAGGGCCACAGCTCTGGGCACATGGACACCCCCCTGGGCCCGGGCCTGCAGGACACAAAGATCCCATCAGACCCATAGCTCAGCCTCCCTAGGCCTGCCAGGCACAGACATCTTGTCAGACCCATTACAGCTCAGCTCCTGCTGGAAACACCACCCCCCATCAGCTCCTGATATATGGGGGTGTGGCTGGAGCTGGTGTGGGGTCAAGGGCCATGTGCACTCCCCCCCCACCCCCACAAGAGCAAGGCAATAGTGCTGTCACGCACACACACATACACGTGCTGACACACCCCAACCACATGGGTGTGGCATGTGTACACATACACAGATGTCCCAGACACCTGGGGGAGGGGCGGGCGGGTGTGTGTGTGTGTGTGTGTGTGTGTGTGTGTGTGTGCGCGCGCGTGTGTGCACGCGTCCTAGACGCCTGGGTTCTCTGTGCCCATGTGTTAATGGGTCCGGGACACAGGTGGCGCCGGCTGCCAGGGAATCAATGGATGGAGTCTCCCTGCCCTCCTGTCTGGGCTCCCTGCCACATCGTCCTGGCTGGCCAGAATCCCCAGTGCCCAACCCTCCTCAGGCAATGGACTTGGACACAGGAATCCCCTCCCAGTGCAGCTGCCTCTGGGATGGGGCCCACTGGGGGCTGGATATGCAGCTGCCTCTGAGGTGGGGCACTGTAGGTACTTCCACAGGGAGATGAATGCTGAGGGCACTGGGGGTGTCACACCTAAGAAATGGGAGTGTCACATCCTGCCTCCCCAACCTGTGAGGTTGTTACAATTTGAGGGCAGGACTTGAGAGATGGGGGTGTCCCTCTCTGTCCCTCCCACCCCACCTGTGAGATCTCTGGTGCTGGAGGCAGGGCCTGGGCCATTCAGGCATCTCTCCCAGCAGCCCTCTCTACCCTATCTGTAAGGTTAAGGGAGACAGGGGCGGGGCCTGAGTGATGTGGGCAGGGTCTGGGCTGCTACTCCCTGCATCCCACCCTCACTGTGGGATTGATGGGGTCAGGAGCAGGGGCTTTGGAAGTGTGGGTGGGGCTTGTACTGTTGGTGGGTGGGGCCTGGACCACAGGGACATCTGGCAGGGGAAACACCATATATCTGGGTCCATGAAGGCAGTTTTCCTTAAGTGCACCCAGGAATAGCTGTTCTTCTGGTGTGGTTTAGTATCCGCCAAGGTGTACTTTATGGAAATGGGAGGCTCCTCCCTAGCTTGCTTCTGCGGCCATATGGCTGAGGGTAGGCAAAACTTGGGGGGATCCAAACCCCAAGCCTGCACATAGGATGCTTGCCTTAAGATTGGAAATATCTGAAGCCCTTGGTGGAGGTGGAGGATGTTTGCTGGTTGTAGGGCCACTTATGGTTCTGGACTGACTCTCAGATTTGGACTTGATTTGGCTGATTTGGCTTGGAACACAAAACAATTATTTAAATAAAAAAAAAAAAATCTCTGCTTCCTGCCCTCCCTTGCTTGCTCCGAGGGCCTTATGGCTAAGGGCAAGCAAAACTTGAAGGCATCCGAACCCCAAGCCTCTGGGCTTGGGTCCGCAAGTAGGATGCCTGCCAAAGATTTTGGAAACATCTGAAGCCCCAGGTGTGAGTGGAGGATGTTTGCTGGTAGTAGGGCCACTTATGGTTCTGGATTCTTGGATTTGGAATTAGTTTTGCCTAATTTGGCCTCAGATACAAAGGGCCTGGGCAGTGTGGGCAGCACCTGAGGTCTTAGGTGTGGGGCCTGGCCCATGGGGGCATCCCTCCCTCCCCACCCACCCACCTGTGGGGTCATCAGGGTCCGGGGGAGCAGCTCCAGCCTGCAGTGCCTTGCGCATCTGCATGCGGATGATGTCAATCTTGGTCTTGCTGTCCTGGAGCATCTGCTGGGCCGTCTGCAGCAGCTTCCGGTCCTGGGTGGGTGGGGGACAGGGGCAAAGGAGGGGGGTTAGGGGGTGCTACCTGAGCCCAGCCCCTCCAGGGACCCTCACCCTCTGGCACTGCAGTGCCCTGCCCCAGACAGGCCCTTATGCCCCCCACACCTCCCTCCCCCATGAGTTGGGGGGGGGCGGGGGTCCCAAGTTAGTTTGGCATGGCTCAGATGCGGCCACCAGCAATTGCCCCCCTCCCCCACAAGCCCCTGCCCCCTTTCCCAGTTCTACACAGGATGCTTGGGGAGATAGGGGGTCCACTGGTGTCAAAGCCCCTCCAGGATGCCCTTCCTGGCTGGGGGGACCCCTGGGGTGGAGGGTTATACCCTGGGGAGACAAGGGAGGTTGGGGGATGGCTGTAACCCAGGGTTGTAGGGCAGGGCTCACCTCCGAGCTGGAGGCATGACTAAGGGCTGGGGGAGGGGCTTGCCTTGGAGGCAGCCTTGGCATAGGTCTGGGCCATGTTCTGGGTGAGCTTGGGGGCAGTGTCAGAGGCCTGGGGGCAGCTCATCTTGGAGACTCTGTTGGCCTAGGACTGGCTCTTGTTTTTGCAGGGAGGAGAGGGGCATAGGAAGAGAGGGAGGCTGCAGGAGTGTGGCCAGGGACAGGATCATGTTGTGAAGAGCAGCTACAGGGCTATGGGCATGGCCAAGGGCATGGAGGCAGGGCCTGCCTTGGAGCCGCCATTAACTTTGGCATAAATCATGTTCTGGGGCAGCGTTATAGGGTTGGGAGTAAGGCTGTCAGGTGGAGGCATGGCCAATGGTCCCAGGAGGGGCTCACTGTGGAGGTGACACTGATTGATATACGTCTAAATCATATTCTGGGGTGGAGCTATAAGGAAGGACCACAGGAGTGAGGCTCACCTTGGAGGCGCCATTGGCGTAGGTCTGGATCATGTTCTCGGCCCCCTGCTTCACCTTGAGCTCGATGTTGAGCTGCTTCTCCAGCCCGGCCAGGCGGCTCTCGGCTGCAGCTGCACGACTCTGGCTGCCAGGAGACTGCGGGGCATCTGTAGGGGCCGGGGAGCAGCTCCATATGGATGAAGCCCAGCATCCAAAGCCCCTGTTATACCCAGCTCATGATGCCCCATCCCAGATATGGCTGCATTTCAGCACCAGGCAGGGGCCCTGCTATACCCAGCCACAATGCTGCACCCCAGAGCTCACTGCATCTTAATGCCAGCCAAGGGGCCCTGTTCTACCCAGCTCCCAATACCCCATCCCAGAGCCAGCTGTGTCTCAGTGCCAGCCGTGGGGCCCTGCTATACTCAGCCCCAATCCCCCACCCTAGAGCCGGCTGCATCTTGGGCCTTTGTTTTTCTGGCCGTTGAGGGAATGTCTGCGTCACTTCCTGCCTGTGGGGGCCGGATTCTCTCGGCTGCTTCCTGTTATGAAACCGCGTGGGAGGGTGCTGGGGGCAAGGCCCAGGTTCTTCGCGGGGAAGGGCATGAAGGGGGGGCTTCTGTGGAGGGACCCCCAGGGAGGAGTCCCAGTATAACCAGTCCCTAGTGAGAGGTGCAGGCAGCTCCCAGGGCTTTGAGCCTGGATACACCCCACTCTCAGGCACTGACCTGAGCCAGCCATGACCTTGGACACTGCCCCCTACCCCAGTGCTCTGCCCCCATTCTCTGTGCCTCCCTGCCCCACGCCCTTTTGCTCCAGCCCCTCTCCCAGGTACCAAACCCCACCCCCCAATGCCCAAGACCTTGTTATTGGGCTCCAGGCCTTGCCCCCAGGTCCTCCAGGCCTTGAGACCCCACCCAGCCATGCCCCAAGCTCTGCCCCCACACCCCAGCCCCACCCACCTGGGTCATCAGGCGTCTCCTTGACCATGATGTGGGCATCGAGGCTGCGCAGGCGTTCGTGCAGGTCACGGAGGCGCCGGGCTGAGCCCTTGAGCAGCCCATCCACACTGGCCTGGTGGCGCCGGGCGGTGGTCGCACGTCGCAGGTTCTCTGCCCCCTCCTTTAGCTTCAGCTCCTTGCGGATCTCACGCCGGATGCGCTCCCGCTCTTCGTCCAGCCGCTGCTGCACCCCTGGCGCAGCCAGGTCCGGAGCCCCCCCAGGCCCCAGCCCCAGCGCTGCCAGCACCGAGCTGGGGGCCTCGCCCTGTGGGGAAAAGGGAGGGGCTGGGGCAAAAGCTCCAGCACTGAGCTGGGGGGAGATAGAGGGGTTTAGAACTGGGGGCAAAGCCCTAAGACCCTTCCCCCAATACCCCCAGCACCGAGTTTGGGGCCTCACCCTGGGGGGAACATGGGGAGGCTAGAGTTGGGGGCACAGACCTGAGAGCCTCAGCAACCAGTGTCCCCCCAGCCCCAGTGCCACCAGCATCAAGCTGGGGCCCTTGCCCTAGGGGAGCACACAGGAGAGGGGTTAAAGCCAGGGAAAACAAAGCCCTGAGACCCCCCTGCCCAGCCCCAGCATCCAGCCAGGGCTGAGAGGGAAGGGGGTTAGAGCCAGAGTGGGGTGGTAGAGTCCTGAGATTCTTCCAGCACCCAGCCCTGCCCCCCACCCTCTCTGTTCCCAGCACTGTCCGAGGGGGGAGGGGGCACAAGGACTGTGTTAGTACTAGGGACACAGGCCTGACACCCATCCCCCCCAACCAAGCCCTGGACAGGAGGGTTAGAGCAGGGGTCACAGCCTTGCCCCCAGATCCAGCTTTGCCTGCACCAACTCTGCCCCCTTGTCCTGGAGAGATGGAGGGAGGTTAGAGCAAAAGGGGGCACAGACCTGACCCACTGAACATGGGCTGGGCAATCACTGTGCCTTGGTTTCCCCATTTGCTGGGGGCAAGGGAAAACCAGCTTTGTTTGGAGATACTGGGAGGATCTCAGTCTGGGTGGCCTGTATAGCACCCAGATCTCCCTGATCCTGGCCTGGGGGGGGGGGGTCTGTACAGCATCCAGTGTCCCCCAATCCCAACCTGAGGGACTGTACAATGCCCAGCGCCCCCCGATCCTAGCCTGGGGGGTCTGGACAGCACCTGGGGCCCTGAGGCCTGGCCTCCTTCACCCCAACCTGCAGCACTAATGACACCTGATCTGCTGAAACTAAGCCCCGGAAAGGCCCTGACTTCCTGATCTGTCCCACCCTGGCAGCTCCCCTAGTGTCTGATTTCACCCCACATCTCTCCCCAGCCCAGCCCCTACCCTAGAGGCAGCCACGCAAGGGTCTTTGTTGTATTCAGCTGCCAACATGTTCCACCACAGAGGTGGACGCATCACAGGACACCCAGGCCCAGCCCAGGTTGTTTTCCCGCCTGCCAGTCTTCCCATTTCCCCAGAGGCCTTGTTACTACTGGCAATGCCTCCCTCAAGACATGGCAGACAGAAGGGGGGAGCTACTGGGGGCAGGGGACTGGTGCCCTCAATCTTGCCTCCTCAGGGCCACAATGCAGGGCGGAGTTGGGGGAGGTGGCAGTGACTTCCTCTCCACCACTCCATGGCACTGGATGCGGCTGTAGCTGGGGAGGAGCCACCCCCCAACACTCACACCAGTACCTCAGCATCGTGCTCAGAACCTGTGTCCGGGTCGGAGAAGGACATCCCGGCCCCAGTCCTGGCCCACTGGCCGTCTGCTCCACACCCCAGAGACACCCGGGGCTTCCTGCCACTAGAACTGAACCCCGTCCCCTCCCCCGCGGACTGCATGTCACTAAAACCACTTCCCCTTCCCGCCGTGTGCACAGAGCAACTCACTCTGACACCCAGCCCCCACTGCCAGTCCAGCCACCGAGGGGTTAATAGCACCCAGCCCAGAGTCCAGCTGCCAAGAGGTTAAGGGGCTCCAGCCTCCCTACCCCCTCCCACACACTGCCAGGCCCAGCCCCCAAAGGGTTAACGGGAACCCCTCACCCCCATGGCACAGGACCAGGAGTGACTCCATCAGAAGTGCAGACCCCCCACCCCAGAGCCAGCCGCATCCCAGCATCCCTGTTATATCCAGCCCCAGCACCCACTTGAGCCAGTTGCATCTCAGTACCAGTGAGTGTCCCTGCTATACCCAGGCCTGACTTTGACCCCATAGCAAGGCGCAGCTCAGCACTAGTGAAAGCCCCTGCTACATCCAGCCCTAATGTCCCACCCCAGAGCCAGCCTCATCTCAGCACCATTGAGGATCCCCATTATACAGCTCCCAGTGTTCCACCCCAGACCCAGCTGCATGTTAGCGCCAAAGAGGGTCCTCATTATATACAGCTCCCAATGTCCAACCTGAAAGCCAGCTGTGTCCTAGCACGAGTGAGGGGCCCTGTTACATCCAGCCCCAATGCCCCACCCCAGAGCCAGCTGAATCTCAAGACTGAGCCAGGGGCCCAGTCCCCTTATCTACTCTGGCAGGGTAGATAAGCAGGGCCCTTGCCCCTACACCTATACCCATCAGCAGGGCTGGGCACCAGGATGTGGGGGGCAGGACCTTCCCTTTTTTCTTTCCTCTGTGGATAGCACCAGAGGAGGGGAGGGGGAGGGGGGGCAGCAGTTGCCTTGGAGACAAAGGAAAGTACCTCAGGCCAGGGGCACATGTAGTTGGACTCCTGGGTTCATCTCAGTGGGTGGCAGTGCCTGGCACCCCCAATCTTGGCCCAAGGGGGATCTGTCCAGTGCCTCTCCCAGGCCTCACGCCTG
This sequence comes from Alligator sinensis, assembly GCF_000455745.1. NCBI lineage: Eukaryota > Metazoa > Chordata > Crocodylia > Alligatoridae > Alligator > Alligator sinensis. The sequence continues at coordinate 389,004 of NW_005842966.1, read as the reverse complement.
TTTCCCCCTTGCTCCCCCACCATGGAACCCAGACAGGGAAGGGGGTGGCAGGAAGCAGGGTCTCCATGGGCTGCCCAGGCTCACTTTGGTGATGGTGCCCTCCCACACCCCTTGACTCCACCCCCATGACCTACCCTAGGCTCTGCGCCCCCACAGTGGCTTGGGGAAGGGCCCCAGGGTGCCCTGCTGTACACCCCCCCCTCCCAGGCTGGGCCCGGCCATGGCACCCGGAGCTTGGTTGGCTCCAAGGCTCATTGTTGGCGGGTGGATTGGTTGGCTCCAAGGCTCATTGTTGGCGGGGGGGAGAAAACCCCTTTGTTTTGCTGGGGGGGGGGGCACCAGCCCCATCCTGTTGCCTGCCTCCTCCCAGACAGGGTCTGGCTGGACATGGGGGGAAATCAGCCCAGGGAGCCGCATTCTGCCCTGATGCTGGGCGTGAGGCCTGGAGCAACTCCCATAGGGCCACTGCCCTCCCAGAGGAGGGAGCAAAACCAGGCATCTGGGCTCCTATCCGTCTACTCTAACCCCAACCAATCCCACTCCCCTCTCAGAGCAAAGAGAAAGCCCAGGTGCCTGGACTCCTCCCAACCCAGCCAGGCCTCCACTGCCTTCCCAGAGCAGAGTGAGAACCCAGGCATCTGGACTCCCAGGCCCACCTGAGCCTCCCAGCAGTGCCAGCCTTGGCAGCTGAAGCCCCGCCCCCCTCCCTTACCCCCTCACCAGGGCAGGACTGGCCTTGACTCTGGGGAGCAGGGGAAACTGAGACATGGGGGCAGGCTAACAGCCCAGGTGTGTTCCCCCTCTCTAGGGCTGTGTGGGGTCACACCCACCCCAAGGGGCACTGCAAGGGGCAGCTTGGGGCCAAAAGTGTCCCCCCGCCCCTGGGCAGTGTGCTGGCTGGGATCAGGCTAGGAAGGGTTTACAGGGCCAGTTCCTGAGCTGGGGGGCTCTGGCTGGGACCACCCCCAGACCCTGGTCTGGCCCACAGTGGGGTGGTAGAATCAGCTTCCAGGACTCCTGTGTTCCCTGCCTGAGTGGGCAAGATGTCCTCTCTCTGCTGTCACCTCAGCCTACTCAGTGCCTCAGTTTCCCCAGCAGGATGGGGGCAGGGAGGGGGCACCCCCATGATCAGGAAAAGGTGGGGGGTTGGCACTGGGGAGGGGCAGGTGCCACCTAGCCATTTCCCTCCTGGCTTCTTGCTCCATGGCCCAGCACCCCAGGGGGGAAATGTCACCCCGTAACCCCAAACCAGCCACTCCACCTGCCCTTCCCAGAATCCTTTGCTCAGGCTGGCCCCAGCTCTCAGCATGCTTTGCATTGGGGGGAGAGGGGCCACAGGGACCTAGATTCATACATGATTCATAGATGTTAGGGTCGGAAGGGACCTCAATAGATCATCGAGTCCGACCCCCTGCATAAGCAGGAAA
>NW_005842966.1:384322-386784 GCF_000455745.1 Alligator sinensis | reverse complement strand
ACTCTCTGGGTGCGACCCTCTAGCCAATTCTCCACCCACCGGACTGTGTAGTCATCCAAGTCACAGCCTCTTAACTTGTTCACCAGTATGGGGTGGGATACCGTATCGAAGGCCTTCCTGAAGTCTAAGTATACGACATCCACCCCCACTCCTGCGTCCAGGCATTTCGTAACCTGGTCATAAAAAGAGACTAGATTGGTCAGGCACGATCTGCCTGCCACGAACCCGTGCTGGTTTCCCCTTAGCATAATTTGTCCTGCCGGGCTCTCGCATATGTGAGCCTTGATAATTTTTTCAAAGACTTTGCCAAGGATGGAGGTGAGACTGACTGGCCTATAGTTGCCCGGGTCCTCCTTCCTTCCCTTTTTGAAAATGGGGACCACACTGGCCCTTTTCCAGTCCTCCGGGACTTGGCCCGTGCGCCACGAGTGTTCAAATATTCCCGCCAGTGGCTCTGCAATGATGCCGGCCAGTGCCTTCAGCACCCTCGGATGGAGCTCATCCGGGCCTGCCGACTTAAAGGCATCCAGTTCTTCCAAGTGACTCTGCACCATCTCAGGGTCTATGCATGGAAGTCTGGCGCCTTGCTGCTGCCTCTCTACAACCCCAGTGAGAGACTTGTCGTGCCCCTCACTTAGGAACACTGAGGCAAAGAACTCGTTGAGGAGTTCAGCCTTGTCCCCTCTGTCCGTCACCAATTGTTTCTGCCTAGTCTTCAGGCAGCTAGTGCCCCTCCCTCCTCTCGCTCCAGGCATCCCAGAAGCTGGTCTGCAACCATCCCACAACAGAACCGAGGCATCCAGAGAGCCCCAGCCCAAACTCAGGGCCTGCAGTAGCTGTGCCATCAGGGCCTGCAGGCACCAGGCAGTGCCAGGGGGACGGGCATCTATTTGCATACATTTGCATGGACAGGACATGCCCTGAAGCACAGTCCTGAGCCCAGGAGGTCTGTACAAGGCGTTGCACAGGACAGCAAAGTGCTCCCAGGCCAGCTCATGCCCCTTACAGAACCCAGGTATCTGGGAGCCAGGCACTCTCCTTCACCCCACCACAGAACCCAGGTGTCCGGGGGAGGGGCAGCCCCCTCCTTCACCCCATCACAGAACTCAGGTTTCTGGGAGCTGCCCCCCCAGCCATGTCCATCCATCCCAGCAGCTGAAGTGAAAGCTCCTCCCCAGGGTGGCCCAGCCTGAACTCCTGGGTTTCTTGCTCCTCAGATGTGCCCCCCCGCCCCCCACCCCAGAGCAGTACATGCATGGGCAGGACATGCCTGAAGCCCGGGAAATGCCCTGGGTCAGGGGACAGGGGCAGGAGCTGAGGGTGCTGCCAAGTCCCAATCGATGGCGCTAATGACCCAGGCAGGCGCTTTTTATAGCTCATTGATCTGCAACTGAGAACCCCCGCAGGGAGCCCGGGATGCCTGGGTTCTGGGAGGTGGGGTGCCTCCCAGGTCCTGTGGTGGAGTAGAAGTGGGGGGCAAGGGGGCTGCTGACAATCCAGGCACCTGGATCCCATGCTGGGGTGGAGGATAGCCCTGTGAAGGTGGGGGGGAAGGGAGCCCCCCCGACACCTGGGTCCTATTCCTGTCCCACTTGCCCCACAGCTTGACCTCTCTGTGCCCCCTGCCTGCAGCAGGTGAGGGGCACACCCTGCCCCCCATGCACCCACTTCTCTTAAAGGGGACCCCCAAACGAGACCTTGCAACCTCAAGACTGCCAGAAGTTGGATGAAGGGTATGATCATCCCACCCCCAGCCCAGGGGACCTACAGGGACCACAGCAGCCTATCTCCCTCCACCTCCAGGATGGGAGCTCTATAGGGATGGGGACAGGGCTTCTCTCATCTTCCCGTCCACCCCCCACCCAGCAAATGCTGGAGGGCAGCTCAACAGGGTCTGGAGCCCTTTGACTTTTCACCTCTCCCCCAGGGCAGGATCATATAGGGGCTGCCTTGCCCCCACAACCCCAGGAAGGCATGGAAACCCTGCTGCCCTGGATGCCAGTGAGGTGGGCCAGGCAAGGCTAAGCTGGGGGCATGCCCCCACTCATGCCATGCAGGGGCCCTCTGTGGGGGATGATCCCGGCTTGTCCCCCTGCCTCCAAGGGGGGGGGGGCATTGCAAGCAAGCGGGTTCCATCCCCCAGGGGGGCAGGGGATCCCCCCATCCCCCTGCCTGCCCCACATGTTTACGGGGGGATGCCAGTGAGGTGGGCCAGGCAAGGCTAAGCTGGGGGCATGCCCCCACTCATGCCATGCAGGGGCCCTCTGTGGGGGATGATCCCGGCTTGTCCCCCTGCCTCCAAGGGGGGGGGGGCATTGCAAGCAAGCGGGTTCCATCCCCCAGGGGGGCAGGGGATCCCCCCATCCCCCTGCCTGCCCCACATGTTTACGGGGGGCAAAAGGACCCTCCCCCCAACCGTTACCTGCCCCGACTCCTCGGCCATGGCCGCTGCCTCGCCGGGG
>NW_005842966.1:378938-383977 GCF_000455745.1 Alligator sinensis | reverse complement strand
GCCTATCCCCCCTTGTCTCCCAGGTCCTGGGGGGCGCTTTTTCTGGCCCGAGGTCTTCTCCTTGCGGGTGGGAGGACTGGGATCACCTCCGGGCTCCCAGCCCCACCCCCTCTCTAGCCCCTTCCCTCCTCCCCCACCCACTCCCTTGACAGAGCGGGAAAAGAACCCAGGCGTCCGGGCTTCCAGCCCCACCCCCACTCTCACTCCCCTCCCAGAACTGAGCGAGAACCCAGGCCTCCCACACCAACCAATCGCCACCACTCGCCTCCCAAAGCCGGGAGGGAACCCAGGCGTCCGGGCTCCCAGCGCCCCCCGGCCCCCTCTGCTTTTTCCATTGCATCCCACTATCCTGCCCCCCACCCCCAACCACTCCCCTCATCCCAGCAGCAGTAGCGCTGCTCCGATGCCAGCTGGCAATGTTGGGGGTCGGGGGGCAGTGCCAGGACCCCCCTTCTCCCACGCACCTAGTGGGCCTGGAGAGCTCAGTGGCACACCCCCTCGCCTCTGGCACATGCACACGCACACACATACACGCGAGACCCAGGCGTCCGGGTTCTCTGTCTCTCATCCCCCCCCGCAGGATTCCGGGTCTCTCACCCCCCAGGCATCCGGGCAGTACACCCCGCCCCCCTTCCCCAAGGCTGCCTAGCCCTTGATCTAGTTCCTCCCAGGCAATCGGGGCCAGGCCGAGCCGGGGGAGCCTCCCTGCTCCCAGCCCTCCACCCCCGCAGGAGCCCCTGCCAGATCCAGGGAGTCCTTGAGATGTAGGTCAGAGCCGAGAGGAGGAGGCTGCCGCAGGATCAAAGGGGCTTTGTTCCCGGTTGGGGGGGGAGGGCGAAACAGACCAAGCCCCTGGCCCGAAGCTGACCAAGGGACAGCTGGGATGAGCCTGGCACAAAGCCCTGAAGTCAGGGCACAGCGGGAGCGGGGCGTTTGGGGGTCCCACCCCCAAACGCAGGCAGCATCCGGGCCACCTAACTCAGCCAGGGGTCCTGGCAAGACTTACCCCCCCAACTTCTTTAACCCAGGTCCCAGGCCCAAGCCCCTGGTCGTGGGGGGAGTGCCTCATCTCCAGCCTCAGTCTCCCCCACCTGCAGCCTGAGCCCATTGCCCTGCATGGTGTGCCTGTACAGCACCTTGCACCTGGAGAGGCACAGGTTAGGTCCTGTCTCCACCCAGCCTCTCCCTAGAGGGCCTGGCAGGCTGGGATCAAATTCTCCCTCACCCTGCTAGTCTCCAGATCAGCCCAGTTTGCCTAGCCCGTCCTTCCCAGGCTGCACTGGTGCCTCTGATAGCAACCACCGGAATCCCAGATACATTCAGGCCTGATCCCAGCCTGGTAGTCTGTACAGCACCTGGAACCGCCCCCATCCCGGCCTAGAGCTGAGCACAGCACTCGGCACCCCCCAGCCTGGGGTCTGTACTGCCCCGGGACTAGTCCCTTGACGGGCCCCTCGCAGAATCACACCACTGTAGCAGGCCCCTGGGGGAAGGGCAGGAATCTGTTGGGGCCACACCCCGAACGGGCGGGCTGTCCTGTAGCAAACAGCCCCGCCTCCATTAGCCACGTGACCTTGCCACATCCAGCGGCCAAACCAGCTTCTTTGGCCACCACCCCCTGCTTTCTTTAAGCCAGGCCCCCCAGAGGGGCGTGGCCTCCCTGGCCAATAAACACCGGCCGAGCGGGGACTTCGGTAGCTTCCAGCGCCTGGACAGAAGGTGATTTGTTACGTCCCAGTTGAATCAGTCTGGGTACCACTGGGTGGAACTGGACCAAAGACTTCTCTCCACAGAAACACAGCAGCCTGGCAGAAGTTTCTCGGCCTTCTTATTTTTCTCCCCCCCTCCCATTAATTGCTGGTTAATTACACTACAAATAATTGGGGATAAATTAAAACCCAACAGGAGCTGGCCCCAGCCTGGGGGGGGCTGTGGGCTGGCAGGGGGGCTCCGAAGTGCGGAGGAGAGGAGAATTGGGAGCCTCTAGCTCTCTCTGGCTCTGGGAGAAGAGTTGGGGCTGGAGGGGTTATGTTATGGGAAGAGCAATGGGAGTCAGGACTCCTGGGTTCTTAGGCTATCCTGGGAGGAAGGTGAGAGCAAGGGGGTGGGCCTGGGAGCTGGGATGCCTGGGTCCTCTCTTGTTCTGGGAAGAGAATGGGGGGTGGAGGTTGCTGGAAGCCAGGACAGCCGGGTTCTCTTCAGCTCTGGGAGGTGTGTGGGAGCTGGTGGGAGTCAGCAGGTGGGGGCTGGGTACCCAGCTGCCTGGCTTTAACTCCCCAGACTGCCCTCCAGCTTCTAGAGCTGGGCTTAGAACAGCAAAACTTGAAGCCTGGACCCCTGGGTTGTCATCCTGCAGGGCACCAGGAAGCTCTGAAGAACCTCTCAGCTCCAAGAGACCCTATCCAGTTGTTCTGGTGGCCCCGATCCCAGCTCCTGAGACCCCCAGAGACCCCTCCCCAGTCACTCCTCTTCCATCTGCTCCCGGACCTCCAGGGGCAGTGTCTCATAGAGGGTGTCTTCCACCACCAAACCACTCCGTCGCAGCACCCTGCACCTCCCCAGCTGTGCAGGCAGAGCCTCTAGCCGGTTCCCTTCCAGCTCCAGTCGGGTGAGGGTGGCAAGCGCCCCAACACGAGGGGACAGGGCTGAGAGTTTGTTGCCCCCCAGCAGCAAGGTACTGAGCCGGTGGCAGAAGAAGACCTCATCCGGCAGTGTCTCCAGGGCGTTGGAGGAGAGGCCCAGATGTCGCAGGTTCTGCAAGGCACCCACACCTGGTGGCAGCTCCCGAAGGCAATTGTGGGTCAGGTCCAGACGACGCAGTGTGGTGCAGAAGAAGAGGGCAGCAGGCAGCACCTGGACCTCATTGTGGCTCAGGTCCAGCTCCTCTAGGCTCCGCAGCTTCCGCACGTGCTCGGAGAGGCAGGCAATGCGGTTGTGCCAGAGGCGAAGGATGGCCAGCTTCCGGCAATGCTGGAGACTCACCATCTCCTCCACTGCTTGCAGCCGGTTGCCCTTCAGATCCAGCTCCCGCAGGTCCCCCAGGCTGAAGACAGCATGGGGGACCCTCTCCAGCCCACAGCTCAGCAATGCCAGCTCCCGCAACCCCCCCAGCTTCTTCAGGGTGTTAAGGGTCACCAGGCGGACGCCAGCATTGTGGATACAGAGCCGCCGGAGATGCGGTGAGAGCATGGCCAGGCCTGGGGGCACCTTGGAGATCTCACTGTGCAGGAACAGCGCCTTGAGGTTCCTCAGCTCCCGGAGGTTCTCCAACACACCACCCACCTTGCCCCCAACCTCCAGCCCGCAGAGCCCAGAGAGGTGCAACTCTTCCAGCCCGCGGAGGGCATAGACCCATGGCGGCGTCTCCCGCAGGTCCTCAAAGGTGGCCATGAACACCTTGAGACGGTCGCGGAGGAAGACCAAGGAGGAGAAATGCACCTGGGCCGGGCAGTTGACCAAGCCCAGCTCTTGAAGACGGCCCAGCTGGGTCACGACAGGTGGGATGTCAATGTCTCCCAGCGCCTCAAGCGTCAATGCCTCCAGCTCAGGCAGCTCGAAGACAGCATCTGGCAGGCCCGGGAGGGAGGCCAGGTGCAGCTCCAACCGGCCCCGGGTGTTCTGCTGGAGCCTCTGCCGTAGCTTCTCCACTGGCCACTCATGGTTGAGCTTGAGCCTCTTGAGCTTGCCCTCGCTGGTCTCAGAGAGGAAGACGGCCAGGCGGCGGGCATAGAGCGAGTCCGACTGATCCACCAGGTGCAGCATGAAAGCCAGGTCATTCCGGACATCTGGGATGTCCCCCATGCCCATCTCGGACCGTGCTGCCCGGAATGAATACACCTTCAGTGGGCGGTGGAAGACCCAGTAGAGTGTGTAGATGCAGGTGGAGCCGTAGGCTGCCAGGACGCCCAGGTATCCCAGAGCCAGCTTGGAGAAGAGATGGGCTTTGGTGTGGTGGCAGCAGAAACTCCCAGCACCTGTTGCACCCCCTGGGGCCACGTGGCAGGGCACAGGGCCCCGGATGGTGCTCACCAGGGCAGCACTGTAGGCCACGATAACCACAAACTTGAGCACCTTGACCACGGCCTGGCGCAGGTACATGGTGTGGAGGATGTCTCCCTGCTCCACGTGGAGCCGGAACTTCCTCACCTTCTCGAACAGTGCCCGGGCCTGCTCCACTTCCTTGCGGTCCAGCAGCATTGACGGGAGCTCGGGCCCCTTCTTCTCCGATACGGACAGAGCCGGCTCCAGCACTGGCCGAGACTCCCCCGCCTCCTCCCTGGGGCTCCTCTGCTTCTTGCGGGAGCCCGGGGCATCCCCAGAGACCTCAGAGAGGGCTCGGGTTGTCCAGGGGGAGTCGAAGCACTTGGCCAGGATGGAAACGAAGTGCTCAATCTTGGAACTGGTGCCAGGGAACTTGAACCAGAAGGAGGTGCAAGCCATGAAGACCAGGGTGTGGATGATCACCAGGTAGGGGAAGTACTTGGGGTACCAGGGCAGAGCTGTCTCATAGCACAGTTGGTTCACAAAGCCATACTGCTGCAGGTCCAGGTGGGGCCGGGGGGGGAGCTCCGGGGGAGGCCCTGAGGTGTTGGGGAGGTCCTGGGCTACAGACGGGCAGGCGGCATCAGGGGGCAGGGGCAGGCAGATGATCTTGTCCTGGGTCACCTGAAGAAGGGGAAGAAGAGGGGGTAAGGAAGGGGTGACTGAGTAGGGGGAGAGAGGATGGCACCTCCACTGGTGGCTGGGAGGACCCCAAGGAGGGTGGGGGGAGTCAATGGGAGGAGCAGGGAGGGGGCTGAGAGCCCGGTTGCCTTGGTTCTTCACTTGCCTTTGGGAGGAGAGTGCAGCTCAGGGATTAGAGCAGGTGTGATGGCGGGGGCGGGGGGCCTGGACACCTGGGTTCCCACCCTCACCTGGTGGCCTTATTACCTGTGAATAGGAGGGGCCGTGCCCCTCGCATCGTGGCAGGGGCTGTTTTGTGGAGGGTTCCAGGCCAAACCCCCACCTTGGAGCCCCAACCCCAGGAATATCAGTCCCCC
>NW_005842966.1:373446-378915 GCF_000455745.1 Alligator sinensis | reverse complement strand
CCCTAGCCCATCCTTCATCTGTAGCCCCACCACCGAGTATCCCAGCCCCTTTCCTACCTGGAACCCCACCCCCAGGGACCCAAGCCCCTCCCCACAACCCCAGCCCCCACATCTGGAGTCCCATGTCTCCTGCCTACCTGGAGGGTGCAGCCAAAGACCCCAATCATGAGCATGGCCAGGGCCAGGTACTCGGCAAGGACATCCCACCAGGGCTTGAGCACACGGAAGGTGCTGGTCGGCTCCGCAAACTGCCGCAGCTCCGCCACTGGGATCATCCCGCCCCGGGGGACGGGGTGGGATGGGCGAGATGCAGCCACCTCTGGGGGAGGGGGAACAAACAGCAGGTGAACAATGACACAGTTCAATTATTGCCTTGCCTCCCCCCTTCTCTCCCCCCAAATCACTGAATGCAGTCACTGCCGGGGTGGGGGGGATGCAGCAGCCCATGGACAGTAACACTGCCTAGTGATTAGCTTCCTCAGGGCTAAAAGCAGTCACCTCTGGGGTGGATCCCAGCAGCTCCTGGACACTCACAGAGCCCAATGACTACCTCCTGTAGCACTAAATGCAGCCACCTCTGACATGGGAGATAAACAGCAACGCTGAGCAGCAGATAAACAGCAACGCTGCTCAGCATTGGCTCCCCCAGTGCTGAGATGCAGTCACTTCTGGGGTGGGTCACGGCAGCCCATGAACAGTCACAGGGCCCGATGACTCCTGCCTACAGAGCTGGGATGCGGCCATCTCTGGGGCAGGATGCAATGGACCATCGAATTGCCCAGCGATGGTTCATCCATTGTGGAAACGCAGCTACCTCTGGGAGGGATGCAGCTGCCCATGAACACTAATACTGCCTGGTGATTAGTTCCCCAGGGCTAAATGCAGCTGCCTCTTGGGTAGATCCCAGCATCCCTAGCAGTGTTAGCATTGCCTAGTGATTAGCTTCCCCAGGGCTAAATGCAGCTGCCTCTAGGGTGGATCCAGCAGTGCACAAAAATCAATGCAACCAGTAGAAGCTCTTCTGGCATGGAAATGCAGCCACATCTGGGATGGAACCCGGCAGCCCAGCACTGCCCTCCCCAACCCTTCTCCCACACTGAGATGCAGCTGGCTCTGGGTGGGGCACCCTAGCATGACAGCCAGAGGCTGGAGGCAGCTGGGAGCTAGGGCTGGGCCCTGGAAGAGCCTGGGTGGGACTGGTGACTCAAGGCAGAAACTGGGCCGTTTGCCTGGGTTCCTGCCCTGAGTGGGATGTCCAAGCACAACACATGGGGTGGGGGGCAGGGTCCCCCCCAGGCCTGTTTCCCCCCCCCCATAGGCTCTGGGCAGTGGCATGGCTCTTCCCCAGAAGTGGCTGCATCAAGCCAGTTGAGAGGAGTATAGCCAGCCCAGGCCCAGGGTCCAGGGGATTCCTGGCACCATAGCAAAAGCCCATCCTATCTCCCAGGCAAGAAAGGTGGGGGGAGGAGGGGTGGTAGGGCCCTTTGTCTGGATTAGGTTGGGTAGTGGGCCGAGAGCCCAGATACCTGGGTTCTTTTTTGTGGTCTCGGAGGGGGGGCGGGACTGTTGGGTTAGAGCAGGTGGGCCAGAGCTCAGACACCTGGGTTCCCCAGTCCATGGGACCTCCAGGGAGCTACTGCCTCATCCCTGCCTCAGTTTCCCAGCTGTGGGAGCAGGGACCCAGTCCTCCCCTGCTCCGGGCCCTGAAGCTGGATCCGGATCCCTCACACCTGATCAGGAGTCCGGGCCTTACAGGAGAGCAAACGCCCAGCAGGGGGCACTATCCCCCAGCTCTCTCCCTATCCCTGCTTTAACCAGTCAACCCCACTCCCTTCCTAGAGCTGGGGAAAAGGACCCAGGCCCCCCCCCCCCCCTCTGAAAAAAAGCCAGGGTGTTTGGGGTTTCCCCCCCCCAGCTGGAGGGAACCCAGGAGTCCTAGCTCCCTCACCCCTGGGGGCCAATCCTGCCGACACCCCCCCCCCCAGCCACTCCCTCACCTGCCCTGGCGAGGCAGAACCGGTTCCGGCGCCCCCTGCTGGGGCAAATTCAGAGGGCCCCCCACAGGCCCTGGCGTCCTTCTCTTCCTCCCCCTCTGCTGGGGGGGTGGGAATCCGAATCACCCCCTCCTCCCCACCGGGGTAAATCCGGATCATTCCCCTCTCACGGGGGTAAATCCGGATCAGAAGGTGCCCCCCGCACTCACTGGCTCCGCTGCCGCCGCCCGGAGGCGCGGTGAGAGGCGCTCGCACCCCCGGTGCTGCGGATGGACCCGCTCCGGCTCCTGCCCCAGCCCGGCCCGGCCCCCCCACCCCGGGCCTGCGGGGGCGGAACGGGACGAGTCGGGGCAGAGCCGCGGGGGGGCGGGGTTGGGAGGCTCCTGCCTGGACGCCTGAGTTCTCTGCCGGGGGAGCTGGGGCCGGACACCTGGGCTCTTTCTCCTGCTGGGCAGGGGGACTGGGAGGCCGGACGCCTGGGATCTCCCCTCGCGCCGGGCTGAGCGAGGCTGCTGGCCGGACACCTGGTTTCTCTCCTAGGTCGGGGATCTGATGCGTTAGAGCAGGGAACCGGGACCCCGGACACGTGGTTTCTCTGAGGGGCATAAGGGTCTAGTGCGGGGGCTGGGAGCCGGGACTCCTGGGTCTCTCCCACCTCTGGGAGACCCTTCCCCCAGTACTGGCATCCGTGCCCCGAGCTGAAATGCGGCTGCCTCAGGTGAAGGGGATTTCCAGCCCAGGGATCTCTTCGGGCCTCACTCACCTCCCCGGGGTGCGGGTGCTGCCGGGGTGGAGCAGCCCCGGGGCCTCCTCCAGCTCCTAGTTCCACCCCACAGTGGGTGCCTCAAAGTCCGGTTTTGTCCGGGAAACTCGAGCCAGGCCGGGCAGGGGAGGGGATGAGCCCTAGGCCTAGGGGCTCCAGGTACCAGGAGGAGAGGCTGGCAGCCTGGGCGCCCAGGTCCTTCTCTGCTCTGGGGGGGAGTGGGGCCTGCGGGGGCTGGGGACCCGGATGCCTGGGTTCACTCCTGCTCTGGGTGTCTCAGGCTGGAGCTTCAGCCCTCCCCAGATCTCCCTGGCAGGAGCCGACCAGTCGGTGCCTGGTCCCAGATAAGCTGCAGTCAAAGGGAACGCAGGAGTCCGGGTCCCCTGTCCTGCCCCCAGCTCTACCCACTTGTCCCCCCCCTGAGGACTACGGTGCCCCCAACAGGGAGAGAACCGAGGCGCCGGCCCCCCTGTCTGGCTGCCCACGCAGGGGTGACCTCAACCAACCGCACCAGCCCAAGCCCCTAATTAGCTGGAAATAGCCACCCGGCCTTAAAGGGCCGGTGCTCGCCTGCCTCTTGGGTCTGGCAGCTCCCCCGGGGGGCGCCGGCAGGGGGCGCTGTCGCTGCAAGCTGAGATGCCCCAGGGGGTGCTGGGCTCCACTCCAGGGGTGGCTGCATCTCCGCGAGGGGCCTTGAGCTGGGGAGGAACCCAGGTGTCCCAAAGCGGGTGAGGGCTGTAGGCCCAGACCTGTCATCCCCTCACCACCAGGAGGCTGCACTCTTCCCCAAGCAGTGCCCCAGGAAGATCGGGCTCCGCTCGGGTTTCAAACCGGTTCGGCAGCCCCAGCCCCGAGGCAGCCACGTGGCCAAGGGAACGGAGGGAAAGGGGGATTGAGCGGGGGGCGGCGCAGCGCCCCCTGGTGCTGTCTAGCCCAGCCCGGCCTGCCCGACAAATCGAACGGTCTCCCATCCAGACGCCGAACCGGCCCGACCCTGCTTAGCTTCAGCGCTGTTGTCATTGGCCAGGCCCACGCCGGGCGCAGCAGCGCCCCCTTGTGGCGGCACTGACGAGCTACGGCTCCCCCGTGCTGTCCCCCAAGGGCGGGTGTGTGGGGTTTCAGACTCCCCAGTAGATGCCCTACCTGGGGTATTAACCCTCCCCTTCCCAGGGCAGCCTGGGGGAGCAGTTCCCAGTTCAGATCAAAAGGGACCAGGTTGACCTCCCGAGTTCCTCAAGGGGCCCCTGCCTTCCCCTGTCCCTTGCCCCCTGCCCCTCCCCCTTCACCTGGGGAGCCAGGCCTGATACCTCAGGGCCCTGGGTCTGCCCCTGCTGGGGGCAACTGGATCCTGCTGCACTGCCCAGGCCCAGGAAGGGGATTGAGAGTTAGGTGGGGGGTTGAGATGCCCTCCCCTGGTGGTGGAGGAACTCAGGAGTCCAGGGCAGGGCCTGACTGACCAGGGCCCACCCAGTGCCAGACTGAGGGAGCCGGGATCACCAGGGAGACCCCTGACCAGTCCAGGCACCAGCCAGACTCTTCACACTGGGCTAACTGGGGACAATGGACTGGGCAATGTTGGGCAATGCCAATGGGCTGGCACTGGATTCATTGGGTGGCACCAAGGGGAAGTGGATGGATGTGGTGATTTGTTACTGGGGGCACTGGGACTGCTAGGGGTTCCTGGCTGTGCTGGCTGCAGCTGGGGACACTGGTTCTACTGGACAGTATTGAGGGACTCAGGTTTTATGGGCTGGTATTGAAGGGAAGGATTCTGGCTTGACTGGGGGACACTGATTTTATTGGGCCTTACTGGCTGTACTGGGTAGTACTGAGAGATACTGGTTTTCCTGGGAGATATTGGTTTTACTGGGGGTTACTGGCTGTACTGGCAGTATTGGGGGATTCCAGCTTTACTGGGAGATGCGGGTTTTACTGGGGGACACTGGGATCCTAGAAGTCGCTGGCTTCACAGGAGGTCAGTGGTTTTACTGGGCGGGAATGAGAGATAATGGTGTCACTGTGGGTCCCTGGTACAGAGGGGTCATGCCGAGATATGATGGTGTGACGGACCCACCAGCTTGCGACCACCTGATTGGTGCAAAAGGGGGGGTTCTGGCAGCGAAGGGGTTACAGCCCCCAGCCCTGCTCAGTTAAGGGGGAGGGGGTACAACCCTGGGAGAGGGGCGTGACCGGGGCTGTCTGCGGTGTCGTCGCGCCGAGCTGGCTGGCCATTGGCTGTTGGGGGGCGGTCCCTGCATCCCTCCATCCCACCACCCCCAGCAGACAAAGCCCCGCGCGAGGGCAGGTGGAGCCGGCTTGTGCTCGGCGCTGTGCGGAGGTCAGTGCGGCCGGGGGCGGGGGTCGTCCATTGCAGCCTGGTCAGTTTCCGGCTCCGACGGAGGAAGGAACTGATTTATACTGGGAGCCTCTGGTCTCTGCAGGACAGGGCTGGGAGCCGGGGAGACAGATCTATCCCCGTGGCCGCGGCTTTCCTTGAGGGAGCCAAGCGGGATCGGGTCCTGGAGGCACCTGCGGGGCGAGGCGGTGGGGAAGGCGGGGAGGACTGGGTTGGACTGGACGACATGGGAGGGGCGAGCCCTGCCTCAGGGCCAAGAGAAAGGGTTTAACCCTGCGGGGGGGAGGAGTGGGGCATTGTGGGACGGACAGGGGTGGGGGATGGTGGGCTCAGAGAATGGGGCATTGTGGGATTGG
>NW_005842966.1:368701-373415 GCF_000455745.1 Alligator sinensis | reverse complement strand
GGAGGGGGGCTGATGGTGGGTGGGGTGGGCAAGGTAGGTGTGTCTGGGGGGCAGAGAGGTCTCTGACTATGGGGTGGGGGTTATCAGGTACCAGACCCCCCTCCCCTCACCCCCATCAGGGCCTGGCTGGACAGGTGCTCATTGGCTCTTTGAGAGGGTGGGGCTGGGAGAGAAGTGACCCCTGACCCCAAAGCACGTGGAAGAGCCCAGGTGTCTGGGTCCCCTGATTGCATGGGGGCTGCTGGGATGGGGTCCACAGGGGTGGAGGAGGAGTCAGCCCCTGCCCCCCAAACAACAACAGCAGCCTATAAAGGATAGGGCCAGAGGTCACAGCTGAGCTGCCCCCACTCCCCATCCACCCCCTGAGAGATGCCCTAGTGTAGATGGGCACCTGCTGCCCCCAAGGCCCAGGCTGGGCCTCTAGGTCTCCACCTCCTGGTGGCTGTGGGTACTGCAGGGGGGGCACCAGCGTGTTGAATCCCAGTTCAACCCGTGTCCTCCTTACTGATATTTCACCTGCCGAGTCAGCCCAGGACTCCTGGCTTCTCGCCCCCACCCCATCTCTGCTTCAGTTTCCCCAAGTGGTGCTCTCTTGCACCTGCTGGCCCTCCCACCCCCAGATCTCTGCATGGGGAATGGGGGGGGTCTGGTCCCCTTCTAAGAGCCAACCAGGTTGTGGCCTGGCAGAACTGGAGCAGGGGGAGTGGCAGGATGCTTGGATTCTTTGGAGGGTTGTGAATACTGTTAACAAGTGTTCCCTTTAACCTTCTCTGGTTATATCTGCTACAGGTTAACCCATAGAACCCACCTGGCAGGGGGGAGCCCTGGGCCACCATGGGGGAGGGGCCCTAGTCCCTGCCTGGAGCAGTGGGGGACCCCACTGGGGGCTTTTGAGAGGGGGACAGACCCACCAGCCCCTGTTGTGAGCTTCCCACCACTCCTGTTGTGAGCTTGCCCCAGTTTTATCCCAAAGGGGGAAGGGGGGGGGGGCTGGGAACCATGATGCTTAGGTTCTTTTGCAGATCAGGGGGGGGTTTGTGGGGTGGGGGGGGGGTGGTGGATGGGTCAGTCCATTCACTTTTCTGCTTTGGAGCCCAAAGTTCCCTGTTGCCATGGAAATGCTGGCAGCCACACTGAGCAGGGATTGGTTGGGGGAGGGGGGGGGGGGGGGGGGGTGTCAGCAGGGATTGGTTGGGGCAGGGGGTGGGGGGCTGTTCTCTCCACCCCCCACCCCAGGGTCTGGCAGTGGATTGGAAGGACCATGGGCAGGGGCAGTGCCCAAACAGGCCTGGGGGTGGTGGTGATGGTGTCTAGTGGTTAGAGCAAGTTGGGCAGGGGCCAGACTCCTGGGATCTATTCCCAGCTTTGTGTGGGGGGAGTTAGGGGCCAGAGCTGGGATCCTTAGTCTCCTGGGTTCTCTCCCAGCTCACTGGTGGGCAGCAGGGGCTGTGGGGGCTGGGAGCCCAGACACCTGGGTTCTACCCCTGGCTATTGCCAGCCTCTTGGAAGGGGGTGGTACTAGATGCTGGGGGCTTTTGATCATGAGATGGAGGTTGGGAAGGCTTCTCCTGCTGCCTCCTTCACCCCACCACTCCCCTACCCCCCTTACCCTGCTCCTTATTCCTGGGCAATCACTTCAGCAGTATGGGGCTCATGACACACAGCAGCTTAGCTCTAGAGCCAGCCAGCTGCTGACTGCAGACCACATCTGCCTCTGCCCCCACCTCTTCCCTGGGGGCAAAGTTCTAGGGCAGCTTGTGGGGTGCAGGGCTGGAGAACCCAGGTATCTGGGCCCACAATGCCCCATTAGTCCTTGAGGAGAAGGGGGAAGGACCCAGGCTGAGCCAGGGGGCTGGGGTCACCTAAGGTCACTGCTGGCATTAGTGTGTGGGGGGGGAGAAGGCATGTGATGTCACTGGTTGCCTTATGTAAGGCTTCATTAGTAACATCATCAGTCACTTGTGACCCAGATCCTTTCCCATAATCCTCTGCTCTGCCTGGGGCCATGATGAGGGAGGGGAAGTGGGGGTGGGGAGGTAGCCAGATCTCGGTTCTTATCCCTGCCCCTGGCCCCCAGTTCCCCCTGGGGACTTGCCCTTGTGGATGTGTGGCCCATGACACATGCCATGGTGGTTCTGATTCTAGCCAGCAGCTGGTAGGGTGGCCTAGGGCCTCAGGCGCCAGGCTGAGGACTTCTGGGTCCTTTTACCCCACCCCTCTGTGCCTTAGTTCCTCCATACAGTGACCTCTCACCTGTGCCAAGAACCCCCCTTTCCCCCAAAATCTTCCTGGGTCTCTGCATGGGGGGCCTGGGGATACCCCAATCATGGGGGACCTCCCATAACTGGGACTTGGAAGTGTGGGGGGTGCAGGATGCCTGGGTCCTTTCCCTGGTTCTGTGAGCCAGGTGGGGTCTGGTGCTTGGGGCAGGGGGAGGGGCTGGGTGACTGGACACCTGGGTCCTCTCCTCCGATGAAGGACAGGATTGAGGGCTAGAGCAGGGGAGCCTGGACGCTTGGGTCCCCTTTCCCTGGCTCTGTGACGGGATGGGGTGCTGGGGTGTGCAGATCATACCTCCCACCTGGATTCCCCCCTAGCTGGGGATTGTCCCTCGGCAGTGTGGGGTCCATGACGCATGGTTTGGCAGCTCCAGTTCCTGCCAGCAGCTGGCAGTGTGACCTCAGGGGTTGGGCTGATGCTGGGCTGGGGGACTCCTGGGTTCTTTTCCCCCACCCCTTGGCCTCAGTTTCCCCACTGGGGGGCTTCTCTTGCCTCAGTTTCCCCCAATGGCATGTTGCCACTTGGGAGGGAGGGGGGAGTTGATCTGACACCAGAGCATCAGGCTGGAATCAGCTCCATCAATGGGCCGGGATTAGCTGGGATCAGCCAGGCCGGAGCCTCTGGTCTCCCCACCTCCTCCACCCCTGCTGACTCAGGACACCACCCCCCCTTCCCCCTTTTGAATTTAATCTCTAATAATTGGGGCTGGAGGGCGGAGATCACAGCCCCCCGCGCGTGCCCCCCCCCGGCAATGATGAACCCAGAGGTGGCTGGTCCTGGGGTACAGCCTGGGGATGGGTGGCAGCAATGAAGAACAGGCCCTCGGTCTAGGGGAGGGAGTGGTTTCAGCTTGGTGGGGAGGGGGGCTCTGATGGGGAGGTCTTAGTTCAGTGATGGAGTCTCTGATAGAAGTGGGGGTCCTAGCTTGAGGGGTTTCTGGGGGGGTGTGCTCTGGGAGGGCCCAGCTTTGGGAGGGGGCACTGGGGCCTGTCCTTCATACCTGGTTTCTGGTCAGGCTTGGGGATGCTGGGAGTTTGGGGGGGGGAGGCAGAGAGTGAGGTCTGTGCTCTTTGCCAACAGTCCTGGTTTGAGGATGGTCAAAGCCAGTTGGGGGGGCTGTAAGAGCCATGGGGTACATGACTGCCACAGCGGGCGCTGGGATGTCTACCTGCAATGCCCTGCACTCGCACTGAGGCTGTTGCCTGGGTGGGGGGGGTCTCAGGATCCTGAGCGGCGCTTTTGTGCTGATCCAACAGCTCATCTTGGGTTTACAGGGATCAGTGGGGTGAATCAGGCTTGTGAGGCACCAGATCTGGCTGGGGGGGATTAGGAGATGGCTTGTTGCCTTGGGCAGGGGTGGTGAAGGCTTGGGGGGAAATTGCTCCTTTCCCAGCTGTGGGGGGAGGGGTGCTGGCTGGACCCAACCTCCCCCCAGTATTAACCCTTTGTTTTTCAGCTCCAGCAGGGAGACCCCCCTCCCCACTCACCATGGACACCCCTGCAGCTGCTGCCACTGGGGGTCTCCCATCCCCTGCCAAAGCCAAGCCCCCCTCCAAAGCCATTCCCCCAGGGGGCAAGCGACCCACAGCCCTCCCCAGCAATGGGCCCAAGGTTCTGAGTGCTGGGGGGGGCAGGCGGGCAGAGGTCCCCCCCCGGAAACCTCCAGCTCCACTTGGGGCCAAGGCTGTGGTCAGGAAGCTGCCAGCAGAGAGACCTGAGGGGGGCAGGAAGGCACCAGGCCCCCCCACAGCCAATGGTATGTTCCAGCACCTCCCCCTAACCAATGCTGTGTTCCAGCACCTCCCCCCACCCCCAAATCCTCCTGGCCAGGGAGTTATGGGTTTAAATCCCTGCCCCACTTCCCAGCTCCTAGGCAGAGACATGTGAAGCTACATGAGTGGGGGCCCCCATTCCTGGCCTGATCCCCCACTGCAGCCCCGGAATCAGGGGGACAAAGCCCTCAAGCTGGGAACCCCTGGGTCCCAGCCCAGCCTCAGTGCCTGGCCTAAGCTGTACCCCTCCCACAGCACCACTGGAGGGGGGAGGGGGACCCCCTGATCCCCAGAGCAACCCTGAGATGCTCCCCCCACCTCAGGGCAAGTGACCTTGGCATGAGCACAAGGCATCGTGGGTCATTTTGGCATCAGAGTGGTCAGCTCTCTGGTCTGGGCTGGGAAAATCCTGCTGAGAAAGACCCAGTTCCCAAGATCCCAGCTCAGTCAGATGTGGGGTTTTTTTTCCCTAGCCCTCTGCATGTTTCCCCCAAAACACTGGATTTTGCCCCATTCTGGGGCAGGCTGGGTGGCGGCAGGGTACTGAGCTCAGGGGATCCCTGAGCCCCAGCCCCATGTTGCCTTGACCCCAGGCTCCATCTTTTTCCTTGTTTTATTTTTCAAGCCAAGTCAGCCCCAGCGAAGCCTGAGAGACCCGAGCC
>NW_005842966.1:367335-368572 GCF_000455745.1 Alligator sinensis | reverse complement strand
AGGTGGGGCCCCTGGCCAATTTCAGGTGGTCCCTGGTCTGTTTCTAGGCCCAGCTGCCTGGCCGGGGGAAACTGAGGCACAGAGGGCAGCAGTACTGCTCTGCTTATACCCCTGCCCAGTGGGAGCCCTGGGCAGCCACATCTGTTCCCGCTTTTGCCTGGGAAGCTGCCCCTGCCACTAAGCCCAGCCCTGGCAGGGCTCAGAGTTTTATGGGGTCCTGGGGGGAGGGGGAGAGGGAGGCCGGGGGGATCTCAGGGTTGGAGGGGTCCTGGGGTCTCCTGATGGGGGCTGGAGGGCTGGGGGGGTCCTGGTGTCTCCAGACAGGGGCTAGGAGGCATGGGGAGTTCTGGGGTGGGACCCTTCCCACCAGCACTGCCTCTGCTGCCTGCTTGAGGGACTCCCCACGCAGCAGCAGGGGGGCTTGGGACTCATGGACCAGCAGTGCCTGCTGCAGCCAGCAGGGTGTGCTCACCTAGGTTCTTCCTGCCTCAGTTTCCCCATCCCTTGGCAGTGGCTAGGGAGGAATTGATGAGGCTGTTTGCAGTGGGGGGACTTGGACTCTACCTGCAGCCCAGTCCCCCTCGTGCCTCGGATTCCCCCTGAGAGGGGGGCTGGGCTAGTTGCATGCCAGGGACCCCATCCCCCGCGGATCTCCCACCCCCGCTTCTCTGTCGTTCCAGATCAACAGCTCCCAGCACCCAGAGCGCAATCCCTGGCTCTTCCCGCCCCCTGGCCAAGACCAAGCCAGCGGCCCCCCCTGGCAGCCAGTCTGGGGCTGCGCCTTCACCAAAGATCCCCATTGCCATACCAGCCAAGAGAGGTACTGGTGCCCTGTGGATGGGGTGCGGGGGTGCAAACTGGGGAGTAGGAGGGCACATGGGGGCAGATCTGGGCTAGGGAGGGCAGCAGGGAGTGGTGGGTAGGAGGGCATCCAGGTGATGGCTGGCTCTGGGGAGGGGCTGCTCCCCACTGCCTGAGCTGAAGCCCCTTCCCCCGCAAAGAAGGGGTGGAGCCAAGCCTGGGGTCCCATTTCATTGTGGGAGCCCCCTGTTTTTCTCTAGGGAGCAGCAGCTGGTGGGGGTGGAACTGAAGCAGCCCGGGGTGGCTCTGGCAGGTGCTGTGGGGGCGGGGCTTTGGTTGCTGGGGGCAGGGCTTGGGAGGCCAGGGGCAGGGCCTGCAGGGTGCTCAGATCTGTATGTACCCCTGATCTCTACTCCCTCCTTGCAGATACCAAAGT
>NW_005842966.1:364795-367311 GCF_000455745.1 Alligator sinensis | reverse complement strand
CCCCAGGCCCCCGCCGACCCCCACTTCCCCCAAGGAGAAGCTGAAAGCCAAGAGTCCCTCGCGGCCTGGGGGCAACATCCTGGCAGCCTCTGCTCTGAAGAAGCCACCCGGGGTGAAGACCCCCCGGAAAGAGACTGGGAAGAAGCCAGCGCCAGGGGAGGCAGGAACCCGGGGCGCCAAGACCCAGACTCCAGGGGACATTGGGGAGACTGGGAACACTGGTCTGGAGCAGGACATGCCTGGCACCCAGGGCAGGGGTAGGGACTCGTCTGTGCCCCTTGGCCCAGAGCCCCCAGCAGACACCCAGACCCAACCCAGCCCTGCCCCAACCCAGACATTGCCCCCTGTGAGAGAGGATGGTATGGAGGAGGACAAGATGCCAAGGGCACCAGCCCCTGCTGACCAGGAGCCAGATGGACCTACAGAGCCTCTCTTGACATCTCTGGGCTCACAGACTGGAGCAGGCAGCAGTGGGGAGACTGGAAGCACTTGTTTGGAGCAGGCCATCTCCCCCACCCTCCTTGGGGACCTGCAGCATGATGCCAGGATGGATGGTCTCCAGGAGACTCCGAGCCCCTCAGAGCACCCCACCACTGCCCCCCAGATTCCTGTCGCTGCCCCTCTCCAGCCAGGAGCTCCAGCAGGGGGTACTGCTGGTCCTGTGGCAGCTCCCCCTAAACCACAGATGCTGCCATTGGGCCTCCCCAGATCTCCTGGGAAGGGCTCATCGTCCTCGCCATCCAGCACCCTGAGTGGGCCTGAGTTGGCAGGGCAGAGCAGCAGCGAAACCAGCACTCCTGAGGAGCTGCGAGCCTATGACAGCAGCTCGGGCGTGGAGTCCAAGTCGGATGAACGGCCCCTGGCCCCCAGCCCTGGCCCTGGTGAGCCTGACCTGAGCATCCGGCGACTGCCCGGCAGCCGTGGAGACCTACTGAAGATGTCCCCTGAGGACTCCGAGGGGCTGGGCTCTGGTGAGGCTGGCACTGAGACCCCCTCTTCCACCCCCTCACCACCCCTGGCCCCCCCTGCCGGCGCTCCTATACACTGGTGCTGTCCCCACAAAATAGAGGAGGAGGAGACTGAAGTCCCTGGCTTCGGCACTGGCCCCCGGAGTCTGCCTACAGGTAATGTATAGGGAGGAGTGGCACCAGACCCAGGGGTGACCTTTGACCCCATGGGGGAACTTTTTATCCTGAGGGACCTTTAGCCTGGGAGGGCCCTTGACCCTTGTGGGAGGAGGACCTTTAGCGTGGGTGGACCTTTAACTGTGGTGCTCAGAGTTGTGCGCAGCACTGGGGCTGGGGAGGCTCCTGGAGCTGTATGTAGCACAGTGGGGAGTTGGGAGGGGACATTAACAGCCTACCTGGTCCCTGGGAGGTCCATTCCTCGCCTCCCACCATCTGTCCCCTCATCTCGGCCTGTGTGCTCCGTGTGTGTCTGTACCCCACCCCCTTGCTGTTCTAACCCACTCCTCTCTGTTTGCAGGGGGCAGGGGGGGCTCTGATCTCTCATATTTTTTTTAACCCTTCAGTACCTGGCAATAAAGCGTCGCTTGTCTCTACCTGAGCTGCCGGCCTGGTGTGGTGTGTTTCTCCATAGGGATTAGGGCTCCTCTGTCTCTTCCCCTCCCCCCACCTTGCTGGCCTGCCCTGCCCTGGACCTGGAGCTGGGAGGATGGTCCAGAGGATGCCCTGGATTGCTATAGTCCCCCCCTCATTGCCATGACAATGCCATTGCAACTCTATATTCTCTGAGGACCATGGAGGGGGTAGTGGTTCCAGCTCCCAGCAGCCTCTTGGGTCTCTCTAAATACCTCTTCCCAGAATCCCTGGATATTAAGTGGGTGGGGGGCATGGGGAGAGGGTTTGTTGGCTGATTTTATTCCCACTTCCCCACATCAATCAGTGACACCCAGGGGCTGCCTACAAAGTGCCAGCTCCCTGGCAGGTGAGGATGGAACCCCCCAGAATATTCCCCCATCACCCTAGCTAAAGGGGTAAGACAGGGTTGCAATTCCAGTGCCTGCCACTAGGGAGAAGCACAATTCCCCCCCACCGCACTTCCCAGCTCAGGCCCATGGAGGCAAGGAGAGTCTCCATGCCTTTGGACCAAGAATCAAGTGTGGGGAGGAGCTGTGGAATGAGCTTCCAGGCATTGGGTACCTCCCTCGGAGGGCAGGAAGTGCCTGGAGCTGTACGAGTGGCATAGAGAGGTCTCCATGGCAGTGCCAATGGCCTGGGGGAGGTCTGGGAGCTAGGAGCAGAGAGGGGCTCTGAGAGCCCTTCTAAGACCCAAGAAAGGCAGCAAACTTATCTGCTTTCTGGCAGATCAGGGCCATGGAAGAACAGGGTAGTTACCGTACTTCTTTGTCTACAACGTGCCCCCTCTTAACACCTGTCCCTTGCTTTTTGGGATGCAAAATGAAGAAATGTCATTGTTCATCATCATTGAGATTTTTTTTTTTTCCAGGGTTTTACAGCTTCACAGAACAGAAACAACACCGCCTTCAGCTCCTT
>NW_005842966.1:360323-364764 GCF_000455745.1 Alligator sinensis | reverse complement strand
GAACCGGAAGCTGAACCCCTAGATACTGCTGATCTCTGCGGGCAGATCTACAGCTGTAAAAAGTGTGTGGTGGACTGTGAACCAGAACGAGAGGGACAAGGAGGCGCAGTGAGCATCAGGCCCAAGAGAAAGGTCAGCTGGATTAGTGGACCATCATGAGCCTTAAAAAGGAGAGAGGGTTGTCAGTACCTGCAGAGTGAAGATCAGTGGGCTTGTAGTGGTAGCCAAGAAGGTTTTAATTGGAGATCAGGAAAAAAAATTTCACTGTTAGGGCAGTGGACCAGACACCCAGGGAAGGTGCAGGTTTCATCACTAGAGTGGTTCAAGAAGAGGTTAGACAGCCACTGGCCCAGGATGAACTGGGTGTAGCCTGTGTTCTTCTGTGAGTATTGCCCAGGTATCTGGGCTTGCTGGTCACCCCTGACCTTTCTGCTACACATCAGGGGTTTCAAGCCTCCCCCAGAGGCATTGGGTGCTGGCTGCAGCCCAGGCTGGGAATGGTGATTGGGTTGTCTCAAATCTGGATGGTGCTGACTAGAGGGTCTTGCCCATCTGCTCAGGCCCAGAACAACACCAGATTTAGGGTCAGGAAGGAATTTCCCCCCTTGGTCAGATTGTTATGGACTGAGGGTGGTGGGGGTTGCCTTCCTCTGTAGCAGGGGCATGGC
The DNA here is from genome assembly GCF_000455745.1 of Alligator sinensis. Lineage (NCBI taxonomy): Eukaryota > Metazoa > Chordata > Crocodylia > Alligatoridae > Alligator > Alligator sinensis. The sequence continues at coordinate 364,096 of NW_005842966.1, read as the reverse complement.
CTCTGCCTGGGACCTCTCAAGTGTCTATTAACAATCTCTTACAGCAACAGAACATTGCCTGCCATGGTCCCCCTGCTTTCCCTGTGGTAGGTTCAGGGGTGATGTTTGGTGTTGTGTCAGGGTTGATGGTAGTTTTATGAAGTGTAGATGATGGCTTTGTTTGGGATGGTTTGGACAGGGATGATCCTGCTTCAGGCAGGGGGGTGGACTAATGTGGACTCTGGAGGTCCCTTCCAGTCTTGCTTCCCTATGATTCGCTGTTCCACTAATCAAGCTGACCTTTCTCCTAGGTATGTCAGGGAGAGCACTAGGCTGCTCTGTTTCTCTGTCTGTCTCTTCTCTTATTTCACACCCAAGCAGCCTGGTATTTCAGCTGCTTTTTCAGTATTCTAGCTCTGCCCATAGAGATCAGGCTTCTGCAGCCACTAGGCTTTCAGCTTTAGTTAAGCAACAGAGGTAGGGTAAAGAAGTGGCAGAAGAGGCTCTGTGGCTGTCCTGTCTGGCCAGAACTGGAAATAATCTCTTATTCTCTATTCTGCCTTCCCCAAAGCAAGGACTGTGTCTTATTGACAGGTTTGTGGTATATGGGGAAATACGGTAACCACCCCCTTTTCAAGGGTTTGGCTCTAATTCTGCTGCTTTTCTTTGGTCTTCTGAGGTTTCCTAGTACTCTCTCTCCCCTTCCAGGTCATAGCCCTCCTTCCTTCTTCCATGCAGGCCATGTGCTTGGGCACAGAGCCTCTTCTCTGCTATTTGGAGTGTGCCTGGAGCTAGATGTGGCAGCTTCCCCCTTGCATGGAGCTGTACGTAGCTCCTTCAGGGTCTCCCTCCCACTTGAGGAAAGCACGTGATGTTTGAAAGCTCATCCCACAAGAGGCCACAAGGCATCTCATCCCCCTTAGATTTTGCCTGGACCATCCCAGCCCCCCTCAAGGGGGGGGCAGATATGGGGCAGGAGATGTGCAGCCTTTAAGGGGTTAACCTTCCACTCTCTCATCTCCGTCTGTCTGTCCTGTGTCTTCTTCCCCCACCCCTCCAGGGTTCTGTGTCCACCCTCATGCCCCCCTCCCAAGGGGAATGTCTCCTTTCCCCCCCACCCATGCTCCTGTGCCCTGTTCCAGGTGGGATCGGGCCGCGCTGGGCGCCCTGCGCCCCTGACTTCCTCTCCACCATCTACGAAGCAGAGGGGGGTGCTGAGAGCCCAGGGCTGGAAGACATGAATGAGAAGACACCCCTTGCACTGGGCAGCCTCCAAGCAGCCGTGATGCAGCAGCTACTGAGCCGGAGCCTGGGGCTGGGACAGGGGCCGGGTGGGGGCCAGCGGGGGGCCCCACAAGCAGAGCTGGGCCGCTGGAGTGAGCTGCTGTCGCCTCTGGACGAGTCCCGTGCCAGCATCACCTCAGTCACCAGCTTCTCCCCTGAGGATGCTGCCTCCCCCCAGGGTGACTGGACTGTGGTGGAGGTAGAGACCTTCCACTAATCCCACTGCACCCACCAAGCAGACCCCATGGCCTCCTCGCACTCTATAGACTGGAGCTTTCCAAACTTTTCATGTTGGTGACACACTTTTTAGACATGCATCATTTCGCGACACAGTAATTCAGTTCCGGGGGAGGGGCCAAGGGAAGCAGACACGAGTAAGGGAGCTCCGCGGTGCCCTTCCGCAAAATTTTTGCATTTCGCGCGACACACCTACACACTGCCGCCGACACACTAATGTGTCGCGGCACACAGTTTGGAAAGCTCTGCTATAGACAGTTGTGCCCTCAGCCAATAGGGGTCTGGATCTTGCATAGTAGGGGCAGGACTTCCTCTCTGCTTCACTTCCTGTTGGTGACAATGTTGGGTTCCTGTTGGCTTAGCTAGTGGCCAACCAGGTCTTTAATGGATGCTGCCAGTTAAGGGGCAGGTATTCCTGTTGGCCCCACTTCCAATGGTTGGCCAGGCGCATCCAGGGGGAGAGGCTGGATTCTGCCCATTATAGGCTGGAATGTCCCACTTCCTGTTGGCTGCCATGTTGGGTTCTGTTTGGTTGGCCAGTGGCCTACTGGTGAATCCCATGGTGGATGAATTGCCACCTGGATCCTTTTCAGTGGGACCCTATCTTCTCCAGCAGCCTTCCTTCCTTTGCTTCTGCCCTGGGTGGGGTAGTTTGAGGGGCTTCTCTGGTGGTCCCATGATGGAGCTGGGTCATCAGGTCCTGAATGGCCACCTAGTCTCTCTCCTTCCATGTCCTGATCTGGAGGAAGTGGGTAGCAGTGGGGAGGGGCAAGGTGCTGCATGTGTAGATGGAGGCCAGAACACCTTGGAAACTGCCTCACATGCCTGGAGCTCACGCTTGTGACTTGGGTCTGAGGCTGGGCAGGGAGTGGGGGCAGAGCTTAGTGTGTGTGCGTGTGTGTGTTCATGTGCATGTGATGGGGTAGGTGTGGAGTGGGGTGTTTTCTGGGTGTTGTGCCCCACCCCCCCTTCCCCAGGCTGGAGCTGGCCACTAGGGGTCACTCTACTGAGGTTGGAGCCCACTAAAGCCACTAGCTGGTATCCATGGGGCACCCCCATGTGGCTTGTCTGTGCCCTGCTCTGCCCCCTTTCAAAGACAATGGGAGGCCTGGACCCTCCACTGCCCCCACTATCACTTGGTAGGAGGATGTCGTGGTGGCACCTGTTCCACCCTCAGAGAAGGCAGGTGTCCTGTGGGCATCCTCTTCCCCTGGTACCAAGGTGGCCTCTGAGCTTCAGTCAATAGAGGGGGCAGTGACCTGCTGTCCCCTGGGCTGAGCCCACCCCAGGAGTTCTACATCTGGCTGTCTCCCTCCACCCCCCCACTTCTGCCCTATAGACCCCTGCATTGATGGGGGCTTGTAGAGGGTTTTTAAAGCATTTCTTTATCTTTTAAATAAAGATGACTTTGAGCAGCTTCTGGCTCTGACTTCATGGGCTGGGCCCTATGTGCAGGGGAGGATGGGCAGTAGAAACCTGCTTAAGGCTTTAACCACTGCACTTTCCTGCCCTGGCACAAGGTCCCGTTCTCCCCCCCCCCATTCCAAGCTGATGCTCTGACCCACTGCCCAGGATACCTGGGTTCCCTCTGGAGCAGCCCCTAGTTGTTCCTGAGTTTCTTCCTTGCTCCCTTAAGCAGCTGGCTCCAGCCTTGAGCCCATGGGGAGTTTAAGGAGGTAAAACAATGCATGTAGGTTAGTCCCTAGCACTCCCCACCAGTGGAACCAGCGCTGGAGCCTGCATCCTCCCAGCTGGTGCTGGTGGGGTAGGGTGGGGTGGAGGGGGTGTCATAGGTGTGACCCCAGGCAGATTGCCCCTACCCCCCACCCAATGCACCCAGCTCTAGAGTGGAGCTTGGCAGCTGCTCACAGCCTGGGTGAACATGGCTGAGACCCCAATGCCCACCAGTGCCAGGCTTCAGAGTCTGCTTCTCCCCCACTCCTAGCCTAAAGAAGCAGGGAGACATGGTGCTATAGGCCAGGTCACCCAGATTCTTGCCCTGGTTTGGAAAGATCCTGGCTGGGGAGGTGGAGGTGCTGGGGCTCTATCCCCCCCCCCCCCCCCCGCCCCCCCGCCACACAGGTCCTGGTTAATGAGAGGAGCCTTGTTTTTCTTTCCAATATTTCTTTATTTAATAAAAAAAAACAAACCAACCCAAAGTCCAGGAAGGGGCAGGGCTGAGTTGGGGGTGCAGGGCAAACAGGAAGGGGGAGGGGCAGGGGGATGGTATGACATTAAAATGCAGCTGATGCTGGGCTGCAACACCCCCTGCC
>NW_005842966.1:359363-360313 GCF_000455745.1 Alligator sinensis | reverse complement strand
CCAGTAACAAACCCAGAAGAACAAGCCCCAGCCCTGAGTGAGCCTCCCCACAAGAAGATGGGGGAGGGCAGGGCATCAGGCTGCCAGAGCCCCAGGATGGGAGGGCAGGGTGGGGGAGAAGCAGGGGAGAGTGGGGTTCAGGGGACGGGCAGATCTAATGCCCCCCAGCACAGATCAGGGGTGGGGGAGAGGTGGGTGTGAAATGAGCAACCCCCCAACCCCCCTCCCCTGTATGAAATGGATATGATGACGGACATCACCTTGGCAATGCCCCCATTCCCCCATCAAATGCCCCCTCCCCCCTTCAGTCTCTTCCTGGGGGGGTAAGAACTCAGACCCTTGGGTCCTCCTGCCCCTGCTGTCCCCCTAGCAATGCTTGCCATGGCACAGGGAAGCGGTGGGGGACTGGTTTCCATGGAGATGGGATATGGGGGGCTGGTTTCCATGGACATGGGATGCCCTGTGGGGGGGCAGGTTTCCACAGAGACAGAAACCAGCTGATCCTGCATCCGTGGAGGCAGGGCTTGGTGCTAGCCCCGGTCCCAGGCCCTGCCCTGCGCGGGGGGAGGGGGGGGGGGGGTCAGGCCAGGAAGGGGTCGGCATCGTCGTCATCAAAGTGGCCGGCCTGCAGCGCCTTCACATGGTGCTCATAGATCTTGAGTGCAGGGCCCAGGCGGATTGAGAGCCCCGTCAGCACGTCTGAGCGTTGCATCAGCAGCAAAGCCTTGCCGTCGATCTCCTGCAGGGCGTGGCTGTCAGGGGCATGGCCAGGAAAGGGGCGAGGCCAATTGAGGTGGGTGGGGCAAAGGAAGGGGCAGGGCTATAACAAAGGGGTGGAGCCACCCTATGGCAGGGCAAAGGAAAGGGAGGGGCTAGGAGTAGGGAGAACTGAGAGCGTGGAACTATGGGAAGGGGCAGGGGGAACAGGTGGCATGAGCCAGGCCCGGGGG
>NW_005842966.1:357558-359333 GCF_000455745.1 Alligator sinensis | reverse complement strand
CCAGGGGGTGCCAACTCTGATCCAGGCCTGGGGGCACGGCCAGGAAAAGGGGCAGAGCTCTCCATGGGCCCGCTCCCAGCCCCACCCAGGGGCCAGCCCCCAAGTCCCCTCCCATCCCTGCGCCCAGCCCTGGCCCCACCCCCACTCCCACCTGCTCCTGGAAAGCAGCCGCCTGTTCAGCGAATCCGGCCTCAGTGAAATACTCAACGACATCCCGAACTGACCAATCCACCGGGTCCCCTGGCTTCTCCTTCTTCACAGAGCTGGGAGGGGGGAGAGTGTTGGAGCCATCACAGCCTGGTCACGGCCCCTGCCCCGCCCCCATGTGGGAAGGCGACTCACCTGCAGCCTAGGGGGGTCCCGTCCAACGCCTGCAGCCCTGGCCGTCCTGGGGAACCCGGCACTGAGGGGTCAGCACCTGCCATGGCTGGAGACCCTGTGTGGAGATGGAGCTGAGGGGGGGGGTGCCCACCACCTGCTGCCCCTCACTCCTGACCCAGAGCCCCCTGCCTCCACCCTGGCCACCATGCTGGTGCCCCTCACCCCCCCAACCCACAGCTCCCTGCCTCCCCACTCACTCCCAAACCACAGCCCTCTGCCTCTCCCCCCTGCCACCATGCTGGTGCCTCTCCCTCCACAGCCCCCTCCCTAACATTCCTCAGATGCAGCTGGGTCCTGGATGCCGAGACCTGACATTGTCATTCCATACGTGACCCCAGCCCCCTGGAACCAACCCCCTCCCTGCCCCAGTTGGACACCTGAGTCCCAGGGCACCAGGATCTGGGCGCTCCCAGCCCACCCCAGATGCCTGGTTCCCTTACCCGCCCTGTCTAGCTGGCCACAGGAGCCCCCATCCTTCTTGGCAGTGCCCAGCTGCTGGCAGGCGCTCTCAGCAGGGGAGCAGGCTTTGGTGTGGCGCCGCTCAGGCCCGGGGGGCCTCTCCGAGGCCTTGTCAGGGGATCGCTCATCAGGAGGGTGCCAATCCCGGGCATGGCCTCCCCCTCCTGGGGTCCCGCGGTGCCGGTCCTTACAGTCCCCGTTCAGTGGCAGGGGCTCAGCCCGGCCCCCCCCGGGCACCTCAAAAGCCTGGGCCTCGGAGCCTGACGACAGTGTGGAGGCCCCGTCATCCTCCTCATCCTCGTCTTCGTCCTCATCCTTCTCCTCCAGTGGCTCCTCCCCAGGCTTCTGTGGGCAGTAAAGGGGGTGGAGGGGCATTAGGGACCATGGTGCCCCTCACTCCTGATCCTGATGCCCCATTGGGGTGGGAATTAAACTGACTGTACCTCCCCTGCCCCCCTCGAGCATGGGGCTGGGAACTAGGAGATCAGCAGCTCTCTGTCACCAACTGGGGCCAGAGAGCTCCCAGCCACACGTGGGCAGTGTGGCTTGGCAGCCTGGAGGGGAACGGAAGCACTTCCTGTGTCCCAAACAACCTCAACCGAGCAGAACCCCATGACCCCGCTTCAGTGTCTCCATGTGAGAAAGGGGCCCATCTCACTGCTGCCCTGATTCACCCCCTACATGTGGCCTGGGCAGAGCCTGGCACCCCCCAGCAGCTTCAGGCCTTAGGGGAGCACCCATTAAAGGATTTAATTAAGGGCTGAATGCTAATCAAGCCCCATCCCCCCCGCCACCTCCCCCTGCACAGCCCAATGGTTGGAGCAGGGAGCTCCCAGCTCAGGCTGGATGGACCGTACCATGTGGGGTGGTGGTAGGGGGACATGGACAGTGCTCTGGGCCTACTGGGAAGTACCTTTCAGGACCAGGCCCCCCCC
>NW_005842966.1:354653-355101 GCF_000455745.1 Alligator sinensis | reverse complement strand
AAAGGACTGCCCTGCCTCTCCTTGGGGGGGGTATAAGAGCTAGAGTCGATCTGTACCCCCCATGCCCCCCTACATTGAAAGGGCTGGGAATAAATTGGGGTGGGGGGAGGTGGAAGAGATGGAGAGACAGCCCAGCCCCTTCCCAGACACTCCCCTGTACCTGGGTGGGCAGATGGTGCATGATGTTACACCCCCCACATCTGTCAGCCTATAGCCCCCCCTGCATAAGACCAGGAGCACAATAGGGCCAGGAATAGAGGGGCAAGGAGAGATGAGACCCCCCCCAGGAAGCTTAGGGGGGCAGGGCCGATGGGGGGGAGCTAGTGATGGAGGCAGACCCCCCCCCAACATGGGGAAGGGGGTTGTCTTTTACCCCACCCCAGCCCCAATGCAACCAGCTCTTGAGTCTATAAGAGAGGGACTTATGACAATTAAATGGGGGTCTATC
>NW_005842966.1:336229-354499 GCF_000455745.1 Alligator sinensis | reverse complement strand
GCCTAAAACTGGGTACTTTTTATTTCCTCCCTGGAAAGAGCCGATTTCTCATGTTCTGTCATTAAAAAGGGGAACTGGATGCCACAAAAAAGGCAATTATAAAACCAGGGGCAGAGGGGTCTGATCCACCCCAGGAAGGGTGGGAAGGGGGAACAGGGAGAGGGACCTAACTGTCCTCCAGGGGGACAAGGAGCTCTGACCCCCTCCCAGGGATAGGGTCTAATTGCCCCCTAGGGGGTCTGATCCCCCCCAAGGGGGTGATGGGTAACAAACGGATGGCCATAGAAGTGTCCTCCAGCCCCCCAAATTAAAGCTAGTGAGAAAGCTGGGGTGGCAGGGATGGGCAGTGCCAGGGGGGCAGGTGATGGGGCTCCCCGTCTTGCCCCCTGCCCCAATTACCCAGATGTGGGTGGATGCGCCCACCATTACACCCCGCCCCACCCCCTGCATAGCCCCCGGCCCAGCCTAGAACTCGGCAAACTCCTTGGCGCACTTCTCGGTGAGTGAGACACGGATCTCCTCCTCCTCATAGTCATCGAAGTTGCTTGTGTCGCCGGGGCCTTTGCACTTTGGTATGAAGGGGGCTTCCACCTGCGGGGGTGGGGCCAGGGCAGAAGGGATTGAGTCAGTGGGGGGCGGCAATAAAGGAAGCCCCCCCTCAGGCAGAGTGGTGGGATTCCAAGATCAGGCCCCTCATGGCCAACCCTGCTGACTCCAGCCAGTGCTGCACAGGCCTTGCCCAGTGCATAGCCCCTTCTCCACCTTGGGCTCAACAAGCCACACCCCTTGGCCTCCAGCCCCACCCCCACCTACCTGGTGTTCCACAGGCTCTGCCCTCTCCATGGCCCCACACCTGTCCTGCATGTTCTCCCCACCTTGTGTCCTGCCGACCTTGTGCTCCACAACCCCCAATCTCTGCCAGGAAGCCCTGTCTCCCCACACCAGGCCCTGCCTACCCGGTGCTCCCCAGCTCCCAGCTCAGAAGCCCTACCCACTCCCTGGCATGTTTTGCCTCTAGCCCTGCCCACCTTGCACCCCACAGCTACCACCTCTGCCCACATGCCCCATTCACACCACTGGGTGCACTTGTCTGGCCCTGCCCATCGCTTGGGCTCTGCCCCTGGTTGCACCACCCACAGCCAGGCCCCACCCACCTTGCACTAGAAGGTGGCAGCCCAGTGGCCCCACCCTGCAGCGGGCCCCGCCCACCCATCTGGCTCCACCCCACACTGGTAGACAACTCTCCCTGAGGCCCTGCCCACCCCAGGTCCCATCCTCCCCAGGCTGCACCCCCAACCCCACCCACCCCGTGCAGGAAGGCAGTTATTTTGGTGGCTGCTGCATCCCAGTTGGCTCTGCCCCCAGGTGGCCCCACTTCCCTGGCACTGGTGGGTAGCAATCCCAGCGGCCCCACCCCCGGCCCAGGCCCTGATCACCTTGCGCTGGTAGACAGCAATCCAGTCAGTGGTACCAAACCACTTATGGTTCTTGATGTCCGCGACGCCATTCTTGAGGTTTCCGAAGCGCTTGGTGAGGTCGACCTGGAGCAGGTTGCGCAGCAGGTCCTTGAGGTCCGAGCTGAAGTGCGACGGGAACCGCACCTGCGGCAGGGCAGGGGGTCAGCCCAGACACCTGGGTTCCCTCCCTCAGCCCAGGGTCTAGAGCGTGGGATGCTGGGGTTTCCTCCCAAGGGTGGGAGCCTGGGGGCCAGGACCCCTGGGTTCCCTGTCTGAAGGGGGGCCAGGGGGCCAATGGCTGGGAGCCAGGATGCCAGGGTTCCATCCACCAGCCTGAGCTGGGAGGGGACTGGGAACAAGGATGCCCAAGTTCCCTCCATAAACCAGCTTCCCTCCCCAGAAAGTGGGGCTGGGGGCCAGCGCCAGGACACCTGGGTTCTAGGTGTGCTGGCCAGACATTGGCTAGGGCCAGGACACCTGGGTGCCCTGCCCTCTGTGGGTGCCTCCATTGCCCTGGCTGACAGCCAGGACTCCTGGCATGGCAACAGGCCTCTGACTGACCCCGGGAGAGGGCATATCCCATCCCCCACGTGCACCACCAAACCCCTCCTCCCAGGAGCCAGTGCCTGGCTACAGCCCCCCCTCTCCCTTCCCCATGGTACCTTCCCGGAGACGATTTTCTCATAGATCTGGATGGGCTGGTCCGCGAAGAAGGGGGGGTAGCCAGCCGCCATCTCGTAGATAAGGACACCCAGGGCCCACCAGTCCACAGCCTTGTTATACCCCTGGGAGGGTGGAGCAGTGGGGTGTCATGCCCAAGCCAAGGGGGCAGGGTACAGGCAATGGGGGCAGGGCAGAGGCCTCCCTAACCCTGGCTCACCTTGCTCAGGATGATCTCGGGTGCCAGGTACTCAGGGGTCCCACACAGCGTCCAGGTGCGCCCCTTCACCCTCTTGGCAAAGCCGAAATCTGTCACCTGGGGCAGAGAATGGAGAGGGGGATGGGCAGGATCAGAAGATTGGGGGGGCAGAATCAGACCCAGGATTGGAGGAGGCAGAATGAAACCTGTGATGAGGGGAGGTGTCTGGCCTGGTTGATACCCCTGGGGGTGGCGCAGACATGGTGGGAGCTCAGGGGTGGGGGCACAGTACCTCAATGTAGCCCTGCTGATCGATGAGCAGGTTCTCGGGCTTGAGGTCACGGTAGATGAGGTCAAGTGAGTGCAGGTACTCGAAGGTCAGCACGATCTGGGCCGCGTAGAACCGGGCATGAGGCTCGCTGGGGGGGAGCGAGAGCGTGGGCGCCCAGCTGGCACCGCCCACCAGCCCCTGGGCCCACCCCCACCCCCAGTGATGGGAGAGAATCCAGGTGTCCTGGCTACCACCCCCCAGTTCCAACTCCTCTCCCAGAGGGGGACTAGAACCCAGGTGTCTGGACTCCCAGACCTTTGCTTTACCCATTACACTTTGTTTTCTACACAGAGTCAGGAAAGAACCCAAGTGTCCAGGCTCTCAGCCTCTCCCTCCCCATTAGACCCTACTCCCCTGCCAGGGCCTGCAAATGAAACCCAGGCATCCAGGCTCCCACCCCCTACCCCCAGTTGGGAAAGAACCCAGGTGTCCGTGCTCCCTGTTGGGCTGCTTTAACCACTAGGCTCTATCACCCCCTCCTGGATTCTAGTCCTGCCCCTGTGTCCCTGCAGCAATGCTCACCTGAACCTCCCGATTCGCCGTAGATGGGAGAACATCTCCCCGCCCGGGATATATTCCATCACCATGTACAGGTTGGAGTTGTCCTGTAAGGCAGTGCAGCCCCTGAGCCCCACTGCCCCGCTCCTTCCTACAGCCTCGTGGCAGCCAGCAGCCCTCCAATGCCTCCAGGGCAGGAGGAGAGGGGGGCTCCTTTGCAGGGGAGGTAACAACCTACCACTGCAGCTGCTTTGGCCCTGGGGAAAACCAGCCTAGACTGGGGAGAGGTCAGAGGAGCCAACAGCTTCGAGGTTTCCATCACTGCCAGGCTGGGCTGGGAGTGGTGGGAGGGAATGGATCAGGGGCTGGCGGGGGGTTGGGGGTGGGGGCTGTACCTTGAAGGAGTACTCGAGCTTGACGAGGAAGGGGAAGTTGACAGCCTGGAGGATACGCTTCTCATTGAGGGTGTGCTCAATCTGCTTCAGCTTCACCACCTGGGACGGACGGATGGACAGACAGACAGACAGAGACAATTAGCATCTGGCCTCAGGGAGCCCTCCCATGGATCCTTCCTCCCCCACAACCAGCTGCGATCTCTCTCCCAGCCCTCTTTAATGCCACCGGAGAAGCAAAACCTGCAAAAACAAAAACAAACAAACAAACAAAAAAAAGACCCCTCCCCGGGATCCATTGACCCCCAAACAGCAGCAAGCCCTCCAGGCACAGTCAGCTCTGGCCCCAGACCCAGATACCAGAAACCCAGGACACCTCCCAACACTCAAAGAGCCCTGTAAAAACAGCTCACTCTCCACAAAATCACCCCCAACCCCCAGAGCAGCACAAGTTGCCCACCCACAATCACAGCCCCATACCAGAACAATCCCCCAAGACAAAATCCTCAAAAACCTCCTCTCCAGAACAACCAACCACCCCAAACTCTACCCCCAGCCCCAAAAGCATCAGCTGCAAAAACCTCCCAATAAAACCAAACTCCAACCCCCCCTGAACATCCCCCCAAAACTCCATAAAACAAAAGGACCCCAGAAACCACTGCTAAAACAACCCCCTAAAATACCTCCAAACCCTCAAAAGCCGCCCCAGATGTCCCAAAGCTCCCCAAAACAAGCCCCAACCCCCTAATATCTCCAATCCCTCCAAAACAATCTACAATTTCAAAGAACCCCAGAAGCAACCTCCCAATGCCCCCTAGAATATCTCCAACCCCCTTAAAGCCCCCAAACCACCCTCCCCAACCCCCCATACTATCCCCAACCCTAACCCCACAAACTTCCCAACCCCCCAACCTGAAACCCCCTAAACTATCCCTGAACTCAAAATAACCCCCAAAATATCTCAACCCCCACAAACCTCCCAAATCCCCTAAGATAGCCCAACCTCCAAAACATCCCAAACAGAAAGAAGCCCCACAAACCCCCAACCTTTCCAAAATTGCCCCATTGCAAAGATGCCCCCTGCAAAACCCTGGACACCCCCAAAATCCCCCAAACCAATCCCCTCCTCCAAAAACCAGCCTCTCCCACAGCCCCACACAGCAACAGCAGCTCCCAAACCCAGACCACAGGATTCCCAGGGCTCCGAGTGGCAAAGACCAACCCCAATTTAACACGCCCCCCTTCCAAATCAAGCCCACAAGAGCCCCCAGACCCTAGCAGGCCCCCTCCCCCCAAACTTGGGATGTGCCAGTTTCATCCCAGATCAAAGATCCAACCCATGGCCCTGTTTCCTGGCCACGGGCCCCCAGAGCCTGTGCCTGGACCCCCCTCCCTAACCCCCAGGGCCTCTGCTCCCAAGACACTCCTTGTCCCCCAACATGGCTGCAACCCCCCCAGCCACCTCCATGTGAACCCCGTTTCCCCCCCGCCCCACCTTCTGCTTATCCAGGATCTTCATGGCATAGTGGTTGCCTGTCTCCTTGTGCTTCACCAGCATCACACGCCCGAAGGAGCCTGTGCCCAGCGTCTTGATGCGATCAAACTGGTCCAGACTGGCTGTGTTCTAAGGGGGAGGCAGGAGTGAGGGGGGGGGCAGCACTGGCCCTGGGGGGGGGCACCCCACAGCGCTCCCCTGCTGCCCCCAGTCCCATAGGGGCACTACCAGGGGGTATCAGTGACTGTCACTGGGGAGGCTGGGACTGAGCCCATCTGGCCAAAGTGGGGAGGGAGTGGTATCCAGTGGTTAAAGCAGCTACTTGGGGGCCCAGATGCCTGGGTTTTCTCCCTACTATGGGGGTATTAGAGTTGCGGGGAGCTGGAAACTAGGGTTCTCTCCCCCCGCCACTATAGAAGGATACAGAGCTGGTGGGTCAGAAAGCAGGGTCTTGGGAGCCCAGATGCCTGGGTTCTCCCATCGCTCCAGGGGGCTTCAGCAGAGCCCCACACCCCAGTTCTCCTGGATTCAGCCACCTGTAGTAAGGCTCATAGTATGCTGGGCACAGGCACCCCCTAGCCATGGGGTTGGGGTGTCACTACCTGTGAGGGGCTCTCCCATTTCTTGAGGAAATCTTCTTTGGCTTTGGCCAGGAACTCCTTCACTGCAAGGCAAGGGGGCGGAGTCAGGACCAGCCCAGGAGGCGGAGCCAGAGGGGACACACACAGATGGAGGTCCTATTGGAAGTCCCCATCTCTCTTGTCCTGGGCATCCACTGGGGGGGCACTACTTACCAGGAAGGCTATGACATCACCACCCTGTGCCCTCCCCCCCCCCCCCCCCAAGGATGCAGCCAGTCATGCAGGAGGGAAACCCCATGACCCCCCCATCATCTGTGATAAGCCACAAGGGGGCACTCCAGGCTGGCCCCTTGAGGCTCCATGAGGATTGTGGGGACACAGGGGACCGGCAGAGCCCCCAAGCAGAGGCAGGGAGAAACCTGTGTAAGAACAGGCCAGGTCCTGCCCAGCACCCCTGCCCACAAGGCAGGGCCAGGGGGCAGCCTGGGCCAGTGTTTGGAGAAATGGATTGGGAAGGGTCACCTGGGCTCCTGGGAGGCGGGGGGGTGGAGAGAGATGCCTGGCACTCAGATGCCTGGGTTCTGTGACAGGATGTCATGCATCTCAACAAGTGCTGCCACCGCACCTGGAAAGCGATATCCTCACCCCCCGACACCTTGGATGCCCCCCAGGCAGAAGGCAGAATCACCCATTCCCCAGAGCAGGCAGGAGCCACAGTGCAGCTGGGAGGGAACCCAGGTGTCCAGGCTCTCAGCCCACGTACTCTAACCCCTAGATTCCCCCACTCCCCTCCCATATCTGGGGAGGGACCCAGGGGTTCAGTTTCCTTCTAACCCTATCTCTACCACAGCCCAGTTCACAGCAGCCTGCCCCCAAATCACAGGGTCCAACTGATCCACCCAGAAGAGATCAGCCCTTGCTGGGGGTGGGGGGAGAACAAAATCAGATATGCCACCCCCCATCTCTTGCCCCCCCAGCTGCCTGCCCTGCCCCCCCCAGGATATGCCAGCAGCTCTGTCTGACCTACTTTCCCTTTGTCTCCAGCTATTTATAGACCCCAGCCTGCCTCCCAGCCACTGCCAGCCCTGGAGTCTTGGGGGGGGTGTCCCCTCCCCTCATTACTCTTGGAGACCCTGTGCCTGACCCATTGGAGCCCCCCTGACCTGCCCCGGACTCCCAGGCAGGGCCCTGCCCCCTGCTGCAGAAGCAGATGAAGCCCCCGCAAGTCTGGGCCCATTTGAGCTGGAGGGTCAAACCCTGCCTGATCCCTGAAGGGCTAGATGCCCAGCTAGATACCACCCAGACCCAGCTGCAGATGGTGGAGGGAACCCTGCAAGGTGGGGGGAGCCTTCTCAGCCCCACCACTAGGGGCCTTCAGCTGTGCCCCACAGCCTGGGGACCCCACATGCAACACTACCCTGGCCTGGAGAGCCAGGACCACGGAAACCCACCACAGCCCAACACAAATCTATCCAGGGCCCAGCGGCTATACAGAGCCAGGGATGCCTCCAAAGGCTCCAGCTACATTAAAATCCCCAATTTTCCCTTTGTCCCCGGATGAAAAGCCTCTGATCAGTGCTGCTTTCTGGCTATAAACTCTTCATACAATCAAGCCAGGAACAAGCAGTCTGGCATGTCCAACCCCTGCCCTGTATTGGGGCCCTGGTTAGCTCCCCCCTTCCCGGGCTGGGTTTCTGAGCTCAGACGTGGACCTAAATAAGGCAAAGGTTTCCTGGGCACCCAGAAGATGCCATCTCCTAGGATCTGTTTCACCTGCTGCTGAGATGCAGCCACATCTGGTGCAGGCGAGTTAATGCTGGTGTAGAACAGCAGTAGAAAGGGACAATGGGGACAGGGGGAGATCTGGGGGTGGGGCTAGTGACATCCAACCCCAGCTCCACACCCCCTGAATTCTCCAATGAGAGTGATGTGGATGACTTCCCCACAGCCCCCTCCCTCCATCTCCTCCTGCTGGGATCCTTACCCCCCACCCCCAGCTCTGGCCACAGGAATGACGCAGACACAGCCTGACAGTGAGGAGGTATTGGCCCCTCTATCCCCCCAGGTTCAGCCCAGTGCCCCCAGTCCCACCTGGCATCAGTTGGGCACTAGTGACGCTGCTGTACCCCCAAATCAGAAACTGCTCCACCCAGGTACTGGGAGCTGAAGGGTTAATGGCAGCTCCACACCCACACCCTTTTCATCCCCACCACAGGGACCCACAGGCTCCCTCTGGCCCCTGGTTTCCACAACAGGGTGCTTCCAACTGTGCTAATGAGCCCTTTGGGAATGCAAGTGTGAAGGTGGGGAGATCAGGGGCCTGGCATGTCACTGAGGCAGGACAGTTCTCCCCCTTGCAAAGCCTGGGTTCCCTCATGGCGCTCGTTGTTTCTCCCCCCCCCTCCAATCACACATAAAAGGGGGGGGGGTGATAGGGCCGACTGGATCACAGGTTCAAACCTGCAGTGAGAATGATGATGGAAGAAGATCCCAGGCCTCCAGGCCCCCCTGCTGTGCATTCAGCCCTCCCCCAGAGCAACAACCCCCTCCAGACAGAGGCCCCAGCAGGCAGGAAGGTGGAAAAGCCCTTTCCTGCCTCAATTTCCCTTCTTGCCCCTATCTAGCAGCTGGAGGGGCAGAGCTGATCAGTGAGGGGTTGGGAGGAGGGGTGAGGAGCAAGACTCAGCAGTGCCTTGTGGGGGGGGGGGTCCCTGACTGAGCCCCAGGCTGCAGCAGCAACTGGGGCAGGAAGGACTGACAGGGCCTGGCATCAACCTGTGACATCAGCCAGGGCCTGTGACAACAGAAGCCTGGATCGAATACAGTGACCACCCCCACAACACCCGCCTCCCCTTACCATCCATGCCAGGGACTCCGGCATCCTGGGCCCTGGGGGAGTTGTGGGGGGGGGATGCCCCAGAGGATGTTGGGATCTGGCAGGGGCTGGATGAGGACTTTGCTCCCAGCAGGGACAGCAAACATCCTCCACCCCTCTGCCCTCCCAAAAGCCACAGGGCCCTGAGCCAGCCTGGGGTGGGGAGGGGGTGAGACTAGAAACCCTGCAGCTGCCAATTGTCCCCTGGGGATCCCCGCCCCCCTATACTCCTGGGTATTGCTGGTAGTGGACCTGCCTGCTTTACCTGAGAAGGGGAGAGAATCCAGGTGTCCGGGCTCCAAAACCCCTCCCTTCTCTATGCCATCCCTCCCAGAGGTGGGAGCCCAGATACCTGGGTTCCTACCTCAACTGCCTCCCCTCTCGGCCTCAGGCCCTGCTCCCAGAGATGGGCAGGAAACCCAGGTGTCCAGGCTCCCAGCCCTACCCTGCTGCAATCATTACCCAGTAGGGCCCCTCCCAGTGCTAGGGACAGAACCCAGGTCTCCAGGCCTGCCACCTGCCCAATCGATCAGGACAACAAATCAAAGAATGAGCCCAGGAGTTCAGGTTTCCACCTCTGGGAGGGTTGGTGTGTGATAGGGGCTAGGTTCAAGGCAATCAGACAGCCTGCCCCCCCACCCTCCAAGAGGGACCAGCTTGAAGTACCTACTATCACCCCCAATGGCCTCATGCTATTCCCCCTCCCATCCCACACCAGCTAGACTCAGTGGTGGTTCCCCACAATCAGCTCCAAAAGAGCCAGGCAGCGCCAAAACCACCCCCCTCACCCAAGCC
Source organism: Alligator sinensis (assembly GCF_000455745.1). Classification (NCBI taxonomy): domain Eukaryota; kingdom Metazoa; phylum Chordata; order Crocodylia; family Alligatoridae; genus Alligator; species Alligator sinensis. The sequence goes on along the minus strand of NW_005842966.1, from coordinate 345,216 downwards.
TTCTGAAGACCACACCTGTCCCCCACAACATAGGGATCAGTGCAGCCACCCCTGGGATAGCAGTCAGGTTACTGCCCCCCCCCTCCAGATGCAGCTGGTTTGGGGGGCAAATGGGGCCAATAGCAATGCAAGCCATAGAGAAAGCCAGCCATTTGCTTGGTGCCAAAACACAGCTCCTTCTGGGGGGTGGGTATTGGGAGAAGGGGGGCATCAGCCAACAGCAACATGACCTGGTGAACCATCACTGGAATGGCACCAAAATGTAGCTGGTGCTGGGGGGGAACAGGACAGCAACAAAGAGCAAGCAACCAGTTTACCCAGTGAAAGACTGCTCCAATGGCACAAAAATACAGCTGGTGCTGGGGGGAAACAGGGCAGAGGATGAACTGCCAACAGCAACATGACCTGGAGAACCAGCACTGGAACAGAATAGCATTAAGATGCAGCTAGTTCCGAGATGGAGCAGGGTCATAGGATGAAAGGCCAAGAGCAACACGACCTGCCGGGGGCTGAAATGCAGCTGGTTCTGAGACAGTACAGGGCAGGGGGGAACCATCCAGCAGCAAGGGGACCCACAGACACAACAACTCAAGTAGCACCAAAATGCAGCTGGTTCTGGGGAAGGAGCAGGGGAAGGAGGTAAACGGCTAATAGCAACACGACCCAGAGAGATAGCCACCTGTTCACAGCCAAATTAAGCTGGTTCTGAGGTGGAAACAGGGGAAGGAGGTGACTGGCCAACAACATGCCTTGGACAAGCCATAGCTTGCTTGGGGCTGAAATGCAGCTGGCTCTGGGGAGGAAGCAGCAAGAGTCTGGCAACCTGAAGACCCATCCTTGCTCACAGCCAAAATGCAGCTGGTTTTGGAAGGAAACAAGGGAGGGGGTGAAGGGTAAACAGTACTAGTGCCCAGAGAACCAATCACTCACTCAGGGCTGAGATGAAGCTGGTTCTGGGGGGGAGCAGGGCAGGAGGAACGGCCACCAGCAACGTGGCTTGGGGACCTGGTGCTTGCTCACTGCCACATGCAGCTGGCTGTGGGGTGAAGGGCAGTGCTGAATGGCTGATAGCAACAAACCCTGGAGAAGCTATGGCTCACTGGGGACTGAAGAGAGACTGATTCTGGGGGCAGCAGGGCAAGGGAGAACTAGCCAACAGTAACAGATGCTGGACTAGCACCAAATGCAGCTGGTGCTGGGGGAGAAGCAGATCCGGATCTGCCCAATCCCAGGCCTCAGCCTGGCAGGATCCACCTCCCTCCCACCCCCGAGTTTCCATTCCCTATGCCAGCCCCAGCCATGGACAGTGAAGGACAGACACCATGGCCTCGGGCCTGGAAAGAAGCAGCCCCCCTCTCCCCCAATCGATAAGCCACAGCCAGAGGGACCTGTTCGATGGGCGATGAGGCGGGAGCCACCCCCATCCCAAAGTACCCTGACAACCCTCCCACAGCCAAGAGAACCCAGGGGTCTGGGCTCCCAACCTCCCCCTGCTCTATCCACTATCCCACCCCCACTCACTTCACCAGCTGGGGAGAGAACCCAGGCGTCCCAGCTCCCAGCCTGGATGGGTTCCAAAGCCACCAAAACTCTCCTTCCCACCCAAAGCCCCCTGTGGCTTGGGGGGGTGGGAGGGAAGGGCAGGCAGGGGGTTTAAAAGGGCCTGCACAACACTGGCAGGTGCCCGGCACTGCTATTTTTGCCTGGGTGCCCACGTCAGGGGCCACTGTCACAGCCTTGAGTATCCAGTGCCCCTGCACTCCCCTTCCCACCTCCCCTCCCCCAGAGCTGGAAGAGAACCCAGGTGTCGGGGCTTCCATCGGATTGCCCTAAACTAGATCTCATTGATCTCCTGGCAACTGGGAGATAGCCCAGGTGTCTGGCCTCCCAGCCCCCTCTCTTGCTCTAACCACTAACCCCCCAGTCCCTTTAACTGCCAGGGAGAAAACCCAGGTATCCTGGCTCCCAGCTCCCCCCATCTTTACCTCTAACACATCAGCCCAGCCAGCCCAGCTGACAGCCAGGACTCCTGGGTTCCCCAACCCCACTCTGGGCCCGTTCGCCAGCAGCCTGCCTCAGTTTCCCACTATGTGCAGCAAGTGGGGGGGCACTGGTGATGATGCTCTTGATGGGTCCAAGCTGATGGGGCAACAACATGGCAGGAGAGGGTCATCCCCGACCCTGCCTCCATCATTCTGATTTACCCCCCACTGTCCCCCCATCTGCCCCACCCACCAGCCCCACTCACTCTGCTGGTTCCAGGCGGCTGCATGCTCTGTCTCAGGGACCCCACCTGTGCTTTCAGGATCCCCAGGGTCCCCCCGTGGACCCCAGGAGAAGATGCGCCCGGCCAGGCTCTCCAGCCTCTGCAGTGCCGACATCTTGCCCCCCTTGGCCTTGCTGGGGGTGGGGCTGGGGCCAGCTACCTCTGGCCCGTGGCTCATGCTGGATCAATGGCCACTGAAATGTTGGTAGCCGCAGCCATTCCTAGACTGGCCCCCCCACACACCTTGACACAAAGGATTGGGAGCTCAGCTGGCAGCTACACCAGGGTCCATCCGGCCTGGCTTCACTGGAGTTGGGGGCCTGGCCTGGCCCAGGGCCCTTAAGCCTGGCTTCTGGGTGCAGAGATCTTGGCACCAAGATGTCAGTCACAGGATGGCTGGTGAGTTTCACTGCTGGGGTCTCTGGTCCAGTCAGCCTCAGAGCTGCCTTGATCAGGATTTGGGCAGTTTTGGGGTCAAGTTCAACAGCTGCCCTTGGCTGGGGTCTGGTCAGGTTCAGGATCTGCTTGGGGTAGTCTAGTCAGTTTCACAGCCGCTGGAGTCTGGTCAGTTTCAGGATCAGCTGCTGCTTGAGGGTTCGGTCAGTTTCATGCTGCTGGCTCCTTTCCAGCCTTCCTGGGGAGGGGGTGTCCCCTGGGTCCAGGGCTGGAGTCCAGTCAGTCTCCCAGCTGCCCCCCCTGGGGCTGGTCAGTTTCAGGTCAGTTAGGCTGCCTTGGGCTGGGGTCTGGTCAGTTTCCTGGGAGTGGATCAATTTCTGCTGATCAAGGGCTGCTGGCCTCCAGTCAGGATCACAGTCAGGTTGAGGGCTGGGGTTCACGGCTGCTCCCCACTCCAGGGGTCCCCCCAGGTCCAGGATCAGCTGCTGTTTGAGGGTCCTGTCAGGTTCAGGGCTAGAGGCTCCTCCTTTGACTTCCATGGAGCAGACGCGTCACAGGCATGAAATAGTCACAGGCATGAAATAGTCACAGGCATCAAATAGTCGCTCCAGCTGGAGGGGGCAGGGGAGCCCTGGGTGGGGGAGGGGGTGCAGGGAGGGGACAGCCCCCACAGTGAGACCCCTCCCACCTGCAGGCCCGGTGCCCCCTGGAGGCAGCTAGTAGGGTTGCAAGCCAAGGGGAAGAAGTAGGGGGGTTCCTGATCAGCTCAATCCAATCACCAGCTGCAGAGAAAGGGGCAGCAGGTCCGTGAAGAGCTGCCCACACTCAGGCTGCACCCAGCTCTGGGGTGGGGCATGGTGGGGGAAGCATGGAGGCTCCTTGACCTTGGAGAGCGGAAGCCAGGGCAGGCGGGAGCAGAGGCCTTTCCGTGCCAGGAGGCAGCAGTGGGGGAGCCTTGAGGCCCCAGTGGCTGCAATCAGGGTCCCCCTGCACACGCTGGGCGGTGGTGGGTGTGGGTAGAGGCGGTTAGCGCTTCTGTCCCCTGCAGGAGCCATGGAGGATGTGGCCCAGCAGCCGCCCCAGCAAGTGCAGCCACAGAACAACCTGCAGCCAGATCTGGAAGTCACTGTCGGTACTGGTGCCTGCCTGCGAGACCTTGCCAGGGGCTGCCTCCATGGTGCCCCCCACCCTTCAAGGCTCAGCTCTACCACCCCCCAGCACAGATCACAGCACCCTCCCGTTGCCAGACCCCTCCCCTGGCAGCAGATCCTGTGGCCAAGCAGGCTGGGGCAGTGCCAACCGCTGGGTATTGTTGCAGGGAGGGACCCCAGGGACCAGCCTGGGGAGGAGGGCAGGCACAGCGCCAGGTGCCCTTAAAGGCATCAGCACCTGCTGAGGTGTTAACCTTTTGGGAGCTGGCACAAGCTAGAATGACCCCCTCCTCTACCCTACCAGTGCCCCCAGCTCCAGTGGTGGGGAAGGTCAAAGCCGGGCAGAAGTCTGCAAGTCTCAAAGGGAGAGAGGGAAGGAACCCAGGAGTCCTGATGGACCCACCCACCACACTGCCCCTCCCCTATCAGAACCTTCACCCTCCCCAAGCACCACCAGACCCCCAGCGGCTCCCAGGGCCCAGGAGGGAATCCAGAGGTCCAGGGTAGATGGGCACCCCTAGCCTGCCCAACCTCACGGAGCCAAGGGCTGGCAAGAGTCTGGAGGCTGCCAGAGGGGTTCAATGCACTGCAGAAACCCCAAGCAGAGGCCGGGACTGCAGCAGAAGGGGAACCCCCCAGTCCATGCCTGTTTGAGCAGGGGGGATAGTCCTTCCTGACCCCAATGCAGTGACAGGCTGAGCCTGAGCTGCAGGACAAGATGTAACCAAGGCCCTCTGGGTCTGAGTTCACCCCCATCACCACCCCCAGCCTGGGCTACAGACAGCACTTAACACTGTTGAAGGAGGAGAGAAACACCCAAACCCCTATAAGCAGCAGGGATGGGGAAGAATTCCTTCCTGGCCCCACATGGCTGCCAGAAGAGCCTAGAAGCCTGGTAAAAAAACAAAACAGACCCTGACTATGGGTCTCGGATCACACCTAGCTGCCCAGGCCTCTTCTCAGCCTCCAAGGCCAGATGGGAGCCAATCAGGGGTTTCCAGCCCCCTTGGGGGGCCCAGCCCACAGGCTTAATGCCAGGTCCATCATGACCCCCGCACCTGGAAGGGAGGGTAACAGCCTATCACTGCTCCATGCTAAACTGCCTCATTACACCCACCCCTGCCTTAGTTTCTCACTAGCAGATGAGGTCCCTGCCTCCCACCCCACACAGCGACACCAAGACCTCCATCATTAACCACATCACCTCAACAATGTATCCAGCCCCACCCCCTTCAGGAGGCTCCTCCCACCCACACATTCCCATGACAACCACTGCTGGGGGAGGTCAGTAAATTAAACCTGTTTGGGGCTGGGGCGGGGCCTCTGGGACCCAGGAGTCCCCTGGAGGACCCCCATCCCTTCCGCCCCCACTCACCGCCTGCCTCCATCTTGCCACTTTCTGCTGCCCTGGGGCTCGGCCTACGGTGCCCTGGTGGGGTCAATCTATTTGGGCCCAAAAGCCTACTGCTGCTGGAGGGCTGGGCTGGGTTGAGCCCTCCGGGGTGCCGTACAGGGGTTGGAGGGACAGAGGCCTCCTGGGAATGCTCCTCTGGGGAGCCTGAGTTTGGTCAATAGGCAGGGAGAGAAGCCCCTGATCTGACCCCTCTGGGGAGCTGTAGATGTGCCAAGCGAGCCTCTGGGTGCGACCCCTCCTGGATGCTGTAGCACAGCCAACAGCTAGGAATGGAAACCCAATTTGTCCCCTCCGGGGCACCACAGATTGGCCAGTGGGTAGCAGGAACCCCTAAGCATGAGCCTTCTGGGGAGCCGTAGACTGGCCAGTGATGGAAACCCCTGGATATGACCCCTCCAGGGAGCTGTAGCTTGGCCAACAGCTATGAATAGAAGCTCCTGGTTTGCCCCTTCTGGGGAGCCATAGGTTAGCCAGCAGGTGGGAATAGGAACCGGTCCTGCCTGACCCCTCCGAGACGCCGTAGATCAGCCTGCAGGCAGGGATGGGAGCTCCCAGGCACAACCCCTCCAGGGATCTGGATTTTGGCTGACAGGTAGGGAGGGAAGCTTCTGATTTGACCCCTCTGGGAAGATGTAGACAGGCCAAGCAGGAGGCACGGTGGTGGTGTGATCCCTGTCTGAGGGCCAAACTATGGATCCCTAGAGGAGTTATTCCCAGGTCACAGTTCTCCCCCTGTGCCGCTGTACAAAATCTCAGAGGGGTCAGCCGGCTCGGCTCGGGCACAGCCCTCCAGCAGATAGAGGTGCCGAGTGGGGGGTGGAAGGACAGGTGGTACTGGGCTCTGATACCCACAGGGGCAAGAAGGAACCAGGGAGGTTGGGGCAGCACTCCCCGGGCCTGCACTGAGGGGGACCAGATTGGGAGGCAGACTGCAGGGGACAAGTGCCAAGACCCCAGAACCCAGGCGATCTGAAGCCTCCCCCCCACCCCCATCCCCCTCATCAGGGGGCAGTGACCAATCAATGCATTTTATGGATAGGATCCAGTAATAAACAGGTGCCCCCAGGCCCCTTAGAGACAGTGTGAGATCCGGCATCCATGCTTTTTTATTCCCCCTCATACTGAACTGAAGGTGGGTTTAAAGGGGAAACAAGCTGCAGCTTTCCCATGATCTCCTGGGCCTGCCACAGCCAAAGATGAGCCTGGGACACAGGCAGCCCCACTTCCTGTCCCAACACACTTCTGTCTGGCAGGTCTCACCAGTGTCTATTCAGCAGGGCTAGAATAAGGCAGGCATCAGCTACTAAGCCCGACCACTGCCCAACCCATGGCTCCAGGGCCTCTGTGTCCCCCTTTGATCTAGTCCTTGCAGCCAAGAAAGGGTTAAGCCACAAAGGAGCCAAGCATCCAACTTCCTGTTTCCCATGATCCTCCCTGTGCCCACTTCCCCCCCCCCCAAATGCAGCTGCCTGGCTGTGATTGGAGGGAACCAGGAGTTGTGGGGGGGGGGGGTGGAGCCAGGAGGCCTAGGTTCTCCTCCCAGCAGTAGGAGGGCAGTGGAGGCTGGTGGGTTAGAACAGGTGATGAGAACCAGGACACCTGGTTCTACCTCAGCTCTGGGTGTAATGGTTAGAGCCAGGGTGTGCAAGTCAGGACATCCGGGTTCTAGCTTCCCCTATGGGGGAAATGTAGGTGATCAGCTTAGGGGAGGGGAGGCAGCAAGGATGCCTGGGTTCTCTTTCCCAACAGATGCCACAGATCCTGCCCATCCCCACCAGGGGCCCTAGATCACAGGGATGAGGGCCACAGAAGGGCAGGCTACATTAATGAGTGGGAGGAGGCATGGAGAGGAGTGTGGGCTGGAGTGGGTGCCCAGTACTTCCAGATGGGTGGGTTAGAGACATCTGTGAGCTGGGGGCGCCCCCTTCAGGCTCGTACTTGCTGTTGGCTTGGGAAGTGCTTGGCCCTGGCCTGGAGAATACGGCTGGGGGGAGGGGAGGGGTTGTGACACCATCACTGGGGCCCTGGCAGCTGCAGGGGTTTGCAGAAACCTCCCTGCCTCAGTTTCCAGAAACAAGGAGGACACCTGGGTCCCCAACACCAGCCCTAGGGGCTCTGCAGAGACAGGTCCTCCCACCGAGGGAAACTGACCAGGGTGGCAGGAGGCCCTGAATTAACAGCCCTAAATTTAAGATAAGCCTTAATGAAAGGGGGGAGAAGCTACTGGGTCTCCCCATTGTGGCGTGTATACCAGTTTATACTGGCCCAATCCAGCCCAGTGTCTCCAGCCCCACTAACCCTAAAGCACCTGCACCCCCACCCCAATGCCCTCTTTAACTCCAGACTCCACCAGAGATCTGATGCCCACAATGCCAGGATTGGCCAGGCTGGCACTGAGGTCACTACTTATATCATTGGGGTTCTCTTGTTGAGGGGTCGAAGCCAGACCCTGCCCCTACCATTGCTGCCTCCCAGTCCTCATCCTCATATGCCCTTGACATCATGATCTTCCACACCCCCCCCCACTTAAAATCAACCCCCTGGTGAACCCAGCTGGGTCTCCCACCCCCACCTTGGAAGCAAGTGGGGGTCATTGCCACACAAGAGGGGGCTGCCAGGGGATGGAGGGTAGAGCAACCCAATTGCCACAGTAATGACCCCAGATGGACAGAGTGAGCCCAAGTCACTGGACAGGGCAGTCACAGCTGGGGCTAGAGCCAGGGCATGTACAGCACATGATGCCAGAACCTACCTGGGGGCTATGATAATGTTCAGGGAAGGGGGGGACGACATCATCCATTGTCCAGTCCTTCTCCTGTCCCCCAAAAGGGCAGGGTATTGTGTCTTCTCTCCCTCCCTTAGGCCCAAAATCACCAGGAATCCAACAGCCAAGTGATTGCAGCACTGGGCTGGCCCTCAGATACCCAGGTTCTCTGCCCAGCTGTGTTGCTGTCTGGCCCTGTGCCTCAGTTTCCTCCATCTGCCAACCAGGAAGTGAAATGCCTGCCTGCCACCCCCTCATAAAGCCAGCGAGATTCACACAGCCCCTGGGTGGATGTGGGGGACGGGCAGAAGAGCCCCACTGATGCTGGGGAACTGGGCGCTCTGGTCTGACAGCTGGATAGCACCCTCGTCCCAACACCCGACAGCCAGGCCCCAACACAAAGCCCTCACCCCGACTGTCTTCCCTGCCTCCAGCCCCCTCCCTCTCCTCTGCCTGGTCTGCTCCAGCCTCTCCGGCCCTCCGGGATGTGTGTCTCTGTCCTGAATCCTGCACGGCTCAGCCTGGCTCACCTGCGATCACAGCAGAGACACCTTAAGCCTAGGAGCCAGGTCCCAGTACCACCAGCAGCCTGCCCCCCAGTACCACCAGCAGCCACACCCTGGGAACACTGGTCCCCTCCAGCCTGTCTAACCAGGGTCCCCAGCACCAGTGCTCCCCGTGGGTCACACACATGCAGGCCTGATGGAGGGGAAGGGGCACTTCCAGCAGGTGCTGAAGCTGTAACACAGTGCAGACCCCCGATCCTACCCCGCGAGTTATGGGGGGGAGGGTGTACTTCCTACTGCATCAACACGCGGGGAGGGGGGTACAGGCAGGATCCCCCACCCCAAAGCAGGGCTGGGCTGGGCTGGGCTGGGCGCTCCCCTCCCCCTGCCCCGAAGCCTCCTGGGACCCCGGCACCGGGTCCCCCAGGCCCGGCGGCTGCACCCGCACGCGGGCCCGGGGGGGCAGCGCGATCCCCCTCCTCGAGCCCCG
>NW_005842966.1:331431-335942 GCF_000455745.1 Alligator sinensis | reverse complement strand
CCGCCCATTGGCTGGCGCGAGGTGAGGGCGCCGCGTTCTATATTTAGAAAGTCGGGCCGGTTCTAGGCGCGCGGAGGAATGCTCGGACCGAGGGGCGGGGCCACGTCCTCATTAGGTCACTGGGGTGGGGCTCTAGCTAGCCCCGCCCCCCACCCTGTGCCTCAATTTCTCCCTGCAGTGCGGGGATCCTGGGATCGTTGGGGCCCGGTCACCGGGGGCCCTGTACCGCACCACTAGGACTCCCTGCCTTCGCCAGGGTCGTGCAGGGGGCAGGGCAGAGATGGGGGGCGCAGATCGGGGCGGTGCTGTAGAAATCCCGGATCTGGGGGGTGACTGCAGTACCCGGGGTGCCAGGAACCAGCTGGGGCGAGAAAATCAGTGCATGGTGGGATATCGGAGGACAGCCCTAAAGCTGGGAAGCGGTGGAGAAGGTGAGAGTCCCCGGGGCAAGATGGGGGGCATGGCCTGGAATTTGTCGCCACAGAAATCCTGGCGCTGGGGGGCATTATGGCATCCAGACTAGGAGGAGCCGGCAGGGGGAAGGCAGTGCATTGTGGGATGCTAGAGGGCAGGCCTGGCTGTCCTACAGGTATAAGGGTAGGGGAAGCGCTGCTCTTGTGGGGTTGGACCCCTTTTCCATCTCCCTGCACCCGGGAAGCCAGGGGCAAGGCCCTAAAAGCCTAAAAAATGACCTGAATCAAAAACTGGGAGAAAACAACAGGACCCCCCCAGGAGATGCCCCCCCCTTTGGTGAGAACAGGGGGTGTAGGCCCCAGGCTCTGGCCCCCAAATGAGACTCAGCGCTCCCCTCCCCCCCAAACACCCCCTTCCCCTGACACAAACACAAGCAGAACCCAGGCATTCTGGATACATGTGGACACAACCCAGGTGTCCTTGGTATACACACACATGCACAGGTACACACTTCCTCCCCTCCCTGCCCCAGGACTGCAGCACTGGCCCCAGCAGGCAGAGACCCAGGACTGTTTCCCCCCAGACACGAGCCTGGGTGCTGCAGGTCTGGGCAGCTCTTGGGGCTCCCGAGAGCTCTACATGAGAGACTACAGCAGGGAGAGAACCCTGATGCCCTGAGCTCTGCCCCTGGGTGTGCCTCAGTTTCCCACTCCCTGAGCAGGGCACTGGCTAGCTCAGGGCCTTTCTCCTCTCCTGATCTGGAAGTACTGGCTTAGAGGAGGGAGGGTGGTTTCCAGGGTTGGGGGACACATCCCCATCCCCAAAGGCCCCTACCCAGCAGCAGCTGCCTCCCCCTCCCTGAGAGAGACTTTGGGCCCCTCCAGCCCAGCTGCTTTCAACCCCTTCCGCACGTCTAACCCCTCATCCAGAGATGGCCCCAGAGGGGGAAATGGCCCCTTACTCTGAGGGGAAGACAACCCCTGACCCCAGGGGAGTAGGAGCTATGAATCAAGGCCTCCTGGGGGCCTCATGGAGGGAATGCAGCAGAGCAGGCCAGCAAGGAGCACATCACCCCTAGCCTAACCCCCACAAGCCCCCCACCCCACCCCCAATAGACAGAGGCACCTGCACACACTGCATCCAAGAAATCTCAGTTCCTTTATTGTAGGCCCAGCAGGCAGCGGCTGGGGCAGGTCCGTGACCAGGGCACGGGGCCCGTGGCCTGTCCTGCCACCAGCCCTGTGGCGCCGGAGCCGTTTGTTCGGTTTAATGCACTCGACCCAACGTTGGTTTGGCATATCGAAAACGGACAGACAGGGGACGCAGCGATGGGGGGTGGGGGGAGCCCCAAGGCACCGGCTGAGCCACCCCCCCCAACCCCAGACAGGTGAAGGGACTGGGACAAAGATGACTCTGGAAAGAGGCCGCCCAGCCTATGAGGTACCAGCATAGGGGAGCCCAGATGCCTGGGTTCTGTTCCCCCACTCAGCCCAGCATAGCTTTGTGCCTCAGTTTCCCCGCCCAGGCTTGCTGCTGAGGCCCACATGGGGGTATATGTACAGCACCTGGTGCAGTGTGGGCTGGCTCCCCTCAGACTGCAGTGCAGGCAATGAATGCTCTGGTTTATTTGGTATTCAGTTGCACCAGTGACCCTGAGGGGAGGGAGGGGGGCAGTGATGGGTTCCCCCCACCCCAGCCTCAGCTACCACCAGATCATCTTGAGACCCAGGTACCCCCTGAGGGGCAGATGAAGGGACCCCCCCCAGCCCCACCTGGGTCTAGGAGGGATGGAGAAGGGGACTTGAACACAGGGCAGGGCAGATGAAACTTGGAGGGGTGGCACCCAGGTGATAACCCCACCTCCCCTATGATTGGCTAGCAGGCACCCAATCACCGAGAAGAGCTCTGGCGGGAAGGGGGAGGCCTAGGCCTTTATTGGTAGTGGGAGACAAGAGCTAGGAGCTGATTGGAGGGCTCTGAGCTTCTCTTCCCTTTTGAAAGGGGCCAGGACAGCCTCATGGTGCCCAGAGGTGTGATCCCACCTGGGCTGTGACACGATTGAGGTGGGGTCTCCATGGCGGGCAATTACCAACAGGACATGGAGCAGAAGGCCCAGGTGCCCCAGGCAGAGAGGCAGCGACTGTCAAACCAGGGGCTGGTATTGAGCAGCGCTGGTGGCCAGGCTCTCCTGTCAGTCCTACGGTGAAGCTCTGGTTCCTCTGCTATAGCCCTGCCTCTTGCACTGATATCCCCCAGTGGGGAGACTGGGGTAGAAGAGGCAAATCCTTTTGCCAGGGCATCTTTGCTTCCCCCTCTGCCCTGGAAGGCAGCTCCCCTGGAGCTGAGCCCAGCCTGGCCCTATAACTCAGTGCACTTGTGAGAGGCTTAAAGCCCAGGGGGTTGGGGAGAGGGCCATTGGGGGTGGGGTCCTGCATGCTGAACCCCCACCATAGTGCGGGAGGGCACCGCTTTAGATTTCACAGAAGGCCTTGCAGCCCAAATCGGGGTGGGGGGCCTGGACCAGCCATGATCTTCAGCTCCCATGAAGGGTGGGCATGGGGAGTGGTGGGGAGGGAGCTGCCTCATGCCAGAAGGTGGCCCTCAGCTATGGGGGAGGGGAACAGGACACAAAGGGGGTCCACAGACCCCATGCCAAAGCCTCACCAGGGTAAAAGGGGGGAGCACCATGCCCAGAGGCCACCTCCACCCCAAGCAGGGCCAAGGAGCCAGGAACACCCCCTCGGCAGGTGTAAATCAGTCGACGGAGCAGCCCTGTCTACACTACTCCACTCCTATCATATCAGCCCCTATCCCACAGCCCTGTTGTCCTTGGGCCCAGGTCCTGCGGGGGAGGTGGCAGCCTCATAGCCAGCCAGACGAACCAAAGGGGCCGCTTGCGGCCGGGTGGGGGTGACAAGGGATGTGGCGAGTCACAGACATGGCGCGTTCTTGGTTATATATTACATAAAAATTGTGCCAAAAACAGTTCGTTTCTCCTTTTTTGTTGTTGGTTTGTGGGGGGGTTTTTTTGTTGCTTTTTTGTCTTTTTCCCATTTTTTCTTTTTTTTGTTTTTTTGATCATAAAAATCCGCCTGTGGGCCAGCAGGGGAGGGTGCAGGGGATGGGGGTGGCCACGGCACGGCGGACGCACATGTGCCTCGAGGGGACGGGGCGCAGACAGACACATGGACACGCGGTGGGTCCCTTGTGGTGGGCGCCGAGGGAACAGTTTTTCCCACCTTCTTTTGTACTTCCCCCCCTTATTTGCAATATTTACAGCATTTCTGCACCCCCCTCCACAAAAAAACAGTGCCTCCCCCCACCCTCCCCCCAAAACGGCGCCTTGGAGGGGTCTCCAGCCCCATGAGGAGAATTTTGCTTTGTGCTTCGAGAGGGAGTCCATGTTGACGTGGGGGAGCTCTGCTTTTTTTTTCCACCTTGGAAAGAAAAAAAAAACAACACACAAAGGGTTCGGGGCGGGGTCCAGGCTGGGGGGGGGGAAATCGGTTCATTTTTTCCCTTGCTTTTCTGCTTTTTCTCCCCTCAATTTTTGTAGGGTCTTTTTTTTCCCCCACTCAGCATCCAACATGGGAGAGGGGAAGTGAGTTCAGCTCCAGCAGCCCTTTGTGGCACCTGACCGCCACCCCCACTCCCATAATCCTTACCCCCCTCCCCTTCTCTAGACCCCAGCAAGAGTGGAAAGGACAGACGGACGCAGGGACGGAGCAGCGTAGCTGAGGGCAGTGTTAGCTCCCCCTCCATACGCACACACGACTTCTAGAGGCTCCAACGCCCCCAGAAAGCTGCGGGGGGAGGTGGGGGGCAGAGAGGACATGAAGAGAAGGCAACACCTCCCCCCCATTCAAGGCAGTGGCCATGGCACCGTGCACCCCCTCAGGAAGATAGCAGGAGCTGAGGGAAAAGGCAGTGTGCGAACCAGTCCCCCCCCCAGCACCACGGGGGCAAATACTGGGAGCTATGGGCCATCTCTGCCCACCCCTGGCCTAGCTATGTCTCTCCCTGGCTATAGCTCTCTCTCTGTATATATAGATATAGATATATAGCAATTTTTTAATATATATATATATATATTAATT
>NW_005842966.1:327911-331400 GCF_000455745.1 Alligator sinensis | reverse complement strand
CCCCTGCCTGTCAGTGGGGCCCTCTCTGCCTTGCTCTCCTTACAGTCCCTCTCAGCATCACCAGGGGGCAGCCCCCAAAGCAGGGTGCCCACCTGCCCCCCATGGCTTTGACCTCTTCAAAAAAATCATCCCCCCTCCCTGAAAAAAGTGAATTTCCCCTCCTTTTCAGCCTTCCTGCCAAAAAAATGGAGTTGAGCAAAAAGGAGAAGCCAGAGCTGTGCGTGTCCAGCCTGTGTCCTTCCTCCCCACTCCTCCTCATCGAGGCTTGGTGTCAAACCCCTTAATGAAGCCTACTTGTGATGGGTAACACCAAGGAATGGCAGTGGGAGGGAGGAGAGACAAAATGGCCACTGGCCTTGGCACCACCACTCCCCTCAGGGCGCCAGGAGGGGGGAAAGAAAACGACCATAGGTCTTGGCGCAACTGCACCCCCACCACTGTGCTGCCTCCTCTTGGCCGCTCCAGGGGGGCAATTAAAAGCAAATGAGGGGAGAGGGGACTGGGGGAGGGGCTCCTCAGTCCCTGCCCAGCCTTCAGAGGCTGGTGACCAGCTGCATCTGCCCGTCGCCTTCGGGCACAGGGCCCTCGAGCCCAGCAGGCACCAGGTAGCCATCATTGCTGGGCCTCCGGACCTGGTAGTAGGCCTGGAGCTGGCCACGGGGGCCCAAACCGGGCCGGTTGGTGTAGTAGATCTCGTTGATGGCTTGGGCATGTGGCAGGACTTCCCCGAGTGCCTCAGGGCTGCTGTCTGGGTATGGAGAGTCCCGCAGGTTGGTCATACTGGGGTACAGAGAGTCCCGGTTGGGCGAGGGGGCCTGGCCCTCGGCGCCCTCGGCCAACTCTGCTGTGCAGGACTCGGACTCCTCCAGGTCGCTCTGGTACAGGATGGACTGGGCGCGCTGCAGCAGAAGCGGCTCCTCTAGTGCCTTGTACATGAGTTCAATCTCCAGCGTCTCCTCGTGGCTGGGCTCCGGGGGAGCGGTGCCCGGTAGGGGGGCATCTTCGCTGGCAGCCCCGGGGGGGTTGCCTGGGTCACCAGTGGGGGGTGCAGGGGGAGCTGGATTGGCTGTGCTGCTGCCCCCGCCTCCGCGCAGATTGTTGTGCACCAGCTCAGAGATGATCATTTTCTCAAAGGCAGCAGCATCGGGCAGGCCCCGCCGGACCTCGGGGCCCTTGGTGGTCTCAGGCGCAAAGTCCCCGCTGCGCAGTGAGTAGCTGTTGTTGAAGTTGCCGTTGAGTGGGAGCGTGTCCATGCCACAGGCATCGCGGGCGTTGTTCAGGGGGTGCTCTGCAGGGCAGGGGGAGAGGGGGTCAGTTGGCAGTGTGCACGCAAGCAAGCAAGTGCATGCAGGCATGTGTGTGCGTGCGTGCAAACTGGAGGAAGAGATGTAAGGGAGTGTGCATGTGAGTGTGAGGTGTGAAGGGCTGTGGTGTGCACAGGGGCTGTGCATAGCTACAGAGGTACAGGGACACCGTGTATGAGGGAACTTGCATCCATGTGCACCAGCACCAAGTGTTTGGTGCACGTGGGTGCAGACACGGAGAGATGCTAAGCATGAGGCGCATGGTGTGGTATGCCCACCCCGAGCTGTAATGCTGCTGGGACCTGCTAGGTGTGAAGCACCCACCCCCTACCATGGCCCTGCCACATCCAGGTGTCTTGGGGAGGCTATGGAGTCTGACATGGAGCAGGGGCTGCTACAGGATGGTACGGAGTATGGGGCAGCAGAAGGGTAATACATGAACCTCACGCCAGAGGGCAATATAGGATAATATGGACTGTGGACCTGATGCCATGGGGCAGGGACCACAATACCCCAGAGGCTGGTACAGGACTATATGGACTACTGGTCCAGTCTCATGTGCCAGGGAGAAGGGGTTAGTCCCAGGGTGGCTGCTCCATGACCTGCACTGTACCCTTCTACTGGGGCCAGAAACAGCTGGGAGGCCCTGCCCTACCACCCCCAAATCTTGCCCTGGTGCCCCCTGCTGGGTGTAGCAGGTGCATGCACCACACCCACAGGCCAGTCCAGCTAGCGAGGCAGGGCGGGGGCAGGAAATGGTATGGCCCATGGGAAGGTAGCACGTACTGGACTCACGGAAGCTCCCTGCCGCAACACCGGTGGCAAGGGAAGAGAAAGAGAGGTATTAATGAGGGGCATAAGCACCCTGCCCCCCAGCACGCACACATGCCCCTCCCCCATATCAGTTCCCAGCCCCTCCCTGCGCACAGGACACACTTCCCATGTGAGCACCCAAACCTTGCACATGCAGGCCCCTCTCTTTCCACAGGTCCCAAGAGACCCTCCCCGCAGCCCTGGCTGCCAAAGCCACCCACTCTGCTGCCACCCAGACTTGGGGGAGGGAGCCTCACCTGGGGAGTTGAAGACAGGGGGTGAGGTGGGGTTGAAGCCCACAGACTCAGCAATGAGCGTGTTGTAGGGGCTGGTGCCCCCACGGGTCTGCAGCACTGGGTTGGTCAGCAGGTGGTTGCCCATGGTTCCTGCAGGACAGAGTCACCTCTGTGCTGGGTCCAACCCCCAGCAGAGGGGGCAGGAGAAGGGGCTGATGTGGCGATAAGAGGGGCCAGCCCCTAGCTCAGGGTAGGAGAGGGGAAATGGGGAGTAAAGAGCCCACAACATGGGAAAGGGAGGTGCAGCCTGCTGGGAGCAAGGGCAGGGTCGGGGGAGAAGGGGGGCATGGGGCTGGGCTTATTTCTACCAAGTAGGGGCAGGGCTCACTTCAGTTGGGCATGGGGACAGAGCTGGTGTCAGGGGCAGGGTGCTTGGTTGAGGGCAGGACCAGCATTAGGGGCAGGGCTCAGCCTGACTGGAGGCAGGGTGCATAGCCAGTGTTACGGGGGTGGAGCTCACCTGGATGGAGGATGGGCGCAGGGACAGCCTTAGGGGGCAGGGCCATAGGTGATGCATAGGGGGGCACATGCCCCCCCCCCCCCCCCCCCCACCCGCCACCCCCAACAGGCCACTGCCAAAGCCACTGCTGGCTTCTGCAGGCAGTCGCCGCCCACACCCGCCCCCTACTTGTCTCCAGTACAACCACTTGCCACCCCCCAACCCTTGCTGCTGACACCATGGATGGCAGCTGCAGGTGGTCCCCGCTTACCACTATGGTGCCACTCCAGTCACGGGAGGCACCAGTTGTTCATGGGCAAGGCTCACCTCGGTTGAGGGTGGGGGTGCTGTTGAGGTCCCCGGCCATGAAGCTGGACTCCGTCTGCTTGCGCACTGTGTCATTCCACATCCGGCGGATCCGGCTCTTGCTGCTGACACCATGGATGGCAGCTGCAGGTGGTCCCCGCTTACCACTATGGTGCCACTCCAGTCACGGGAGGCACCAGTTGTTCATGGGCAAGGCTCACCTCGGTTGAGGGTGGGGGTGCTGTTGAGGTCCCCGGCCATGAAGCTGGACTCCGTCTGCTTGCGCACTGTGTCATTCCACATCCGGCGGATCCGGCTCTGGTGGTAGTGG
>NW_005842966.1:308697-327608 GCF_000455745.1 Alligator sinensis | reverse complement strand
GGGGGGAGGGGCAGGGGCAGGGGTCAGCACCCCTAGCCCCTGCCCCTGGCCCAGCATACAGCCTACCCCTCCCTGTTTCTGTGCAGGCTGTTCCAAGCTCAGTTCCTGTCACCCCAATGGGGGCACTGGGCAGACCCTGGCCAGCCCCTCCCCAGCACAGGAAGCCCCATCTACTTCAATGGGTCATGCCAGGGTCCAGTGTCACTGACGGGGCTGCTCCTGCCCTGCCATTCTCCCCTACTCATGCTTGGCCAGGCGCACCTGGGTGCCAGTGTAGTAGCGGTTGTTGCTCCGAATGGCTGAGGTCTTGAGGGAGCTGAGGGTGGCACCAGGGGGGCTGCGCAGGCAACAGGACGCGTGGCGCAGGCACTTGCTGAACTCCCGGTGCACCTGTGGGGGTGGCAGCAAGGGAGGATGGGAGGTCAGTATCCAGCCTGGCTCCCCCAGCACTCAGTCCTGACCTGCAGCCACCTGCCCACAACTCTCAGCTGTCACTGCCCCTCACTCCCGACCTGCAGTCCCCCAACTCTCACCTTCTTCTGCAGGGCACAGTGGAACACAAAGATGAACATGCCCTGGAAGGCATTGAAGGTGGTGAAGAGATAGGCCATGACGATAGACTCCTTGTTGATGAAGAGGAGGCCGAAGGCCCATGTAAGCCCCAGCAGGAAGAGCAGCGCGATGGCTCCCAGTGCCCATGACCTGTGGGCAGATGCATGCCATTTGCCAGGGTTCTCTCTGCTGTGCCCCACAGGGAGGCACCCACCTGTGGGGTTGCGCGTGGGGCTAAGTATAACAGGGCCCCCCTCACCGACTATCAATGTGCAACCAATTCTGGGGGGTGGGGGTATGGGACTGGGCATAACAGGGACCCTCAGCCCAGCACAGGGATGCAGCCATGTCTGGAGGGTGGGGGGCAGGTGGTGACTGAGCCAGGCACCTCTCCTCCAGCACCAAGATGCAGCCACCGCTAGGATACACTGGGGCTGCCTGATGCTGAGATACAGCCTCCTCTGGGGCAAAGCATGGGGCTGTATACATAGGGGCACCCCTGCCACATGCTGAGATGCAACTGTTTCTGGGGTGGAGACTGGGACTGCTTTTACAAGGACCCTTTGGTGGGTGCCAAGATGCAGCCAGCTCTGGGGTGGAGCAGGGGGCTGTGCGTACAGGGACCTGGGCTGGGGGCTGCGCTACTGGGTCAAGCCAGGTCCTACCCCCCACCTCCCCCCCAAGCAGGTCACTGCAGCAGCAGGGGGTCCTTCTCTACCCCTACAACACACAGTCTCCCCCTCCTCACTTGATATTGTCCAGGCGGCTGGAGTCAGGTTTGAGCACAGACGTGTTGCGGATCATCTTGTGCAATGTCACCATGAGGAACACGAGGTTCACCTTGCGGGGAGAAGGAAGTGAGGGTGAGAACTTGCCCTTGACAGTGCCCTTGTCCCTGTCCCCCCCGCAAGATTTTTAGCCCCTGAGACCAACCTCCATCACTGGTGGGGCCCCCTTCCCAGTGCCTGGGGCATAGACCCCTCCAAGAGAGCCTGGGGGCATGTCGACATGTATTAATACGCTTTAGTTAATACACATTACATTTAGTACTTCCGTTGTGAGGTACTAAGAAAATGTGCATTAGCTTGTCTTAATGCACATTAACTAAATACCATGGGGTTTTTTAGTGATACTTTAATGCCCATTAAAACAGGCTACTATTGCACATTAAAGCGCATGTGTAGACACGACCTGGGAGAACTAGCCCCCTCCCCATCACTCCCTTGCACTTTGCCAGGCTAAGGAGAGAGCTTTCAAGGGGCCTGGCAGCCCACATGCCTGGGTTCTATCCCTGCTCTGAGAGAGAAGTGGGATCTGGGGGCCAGAGCAGAGGGCTGGCAGCCTGGACGCCTGGGTTCCCTATGATGGGCACTCACCACGATGACGAAGGAAACAGGCCCGATGAAGCTCCAGATGAAGTAGTTATCCACACGGAGCCAGCAGCTGGGGGCATTCAGGGAGAAAGGAGGGGGTGAGTCACTGCCCCCCGCACCAGGTAGAGTAGAGCAGGGCAGGGCAGGGCAGGGCAGGGCAGATTGGGTACGAGTCCTCATCCACTGCAGCTGTTGGCAAAGCCCTGGTGTCCCCAGCCTAAGTGGCCTCCAGGGCCATGCCCTATGACCCCCACTGCCCCCCTGCACTGCTCCATTGCTGCTCCACCCAGTCACCCACCCCCATCCCATCAGTATCCCACACTCACATTCTTTCACTGCCCCTTGCCCACCATGCTCTTCCCTTGCTCATGCCCTCAGTGCCCTGCCCTGTCCCCTGCTCACACCTTATCAGGGTCCCGTCCCCTCCCTGTGCCACACCCCACCACCTTTTCCTGTGCCTGCTGCAGGCCTTCCTCAGGCCTTGTTGGTACACCCTGAGCCACACCCCTTCCCCACAGCCATAGGCAACTCATGGAGGGGGCACGTGCTCCCCCTGAGATTGGCCACCGCCACCAGCTTCTGCAGGCAGTTGCCACTCCCCACCCCACCGCCAATGCTTATGCCCACAGATTGTGCCCCCCTAGTCTCGGGAGGCACCAGTCATTCATGCTCACAACACCTCCCCATGCCCTGCCCCTGCTCACGCCTTGTCAGTGCCATAGCTGCGGTAGTCAATGGCGGCGGCGGTGCCCACAACGAGTGCAGGAAAGCAGTAACCACCCAGGTAGTAGTATTTGCGACGTGAGGCCTCACTCTCAAACACCTCGACCAGCAGCAGGTAGAGGTGGACACCCTCCAGGCACAGCCATGAGAAGGCTGCCAGGAAGAAGTAGTGCAGCAGCCCTGCCAGGATTGGGCAGGCCACCTGTGGGCACCAGGAAGGTGTCAGCCAGGAGGTGGCCACCTCTGGGGGGGCAGGGCAGTCAAGTATAACAGGGACCCTTGGCCTAGCACCAAGATGCAACCACCTCTGGGGTCAGGCATGTCTGGGGCTGGCTATATGGGGTGCTCTCACCCAGGGCTGAGATGCAGCCACCTCTGGGGCAGGGCGAGTTGGACGGCCGGGTATAACAGGGACTGCCCACCCAGCACTGGGTGCAGCCACCTCTGGGGTGGGGTGTGAGAGGCTGGTCATACAGGGACCCTCCCCCAGGGTTGAGCTGCAGCTGCCTTGGGTGGAGTATGTGGGGGCTTGCTGTACAGGGACCCTTCATGGAAACTCCCACCCAAGTCCTTGCCATGTGGTGCCCCACTCATGCTGCCCCGGTGCCCAGGAGGGGAGGGTACCCCCACTGCAGGCATGGTGCCCACCTCGTACTGTGTCTTGTCAATGCCAACAAGGAAGAGGAGCTCAGCGAGAAAGAGGCTGATGCAGAGGTTCTTGTGGATGGTGGTGCGGTCAGTCTGCAGCCCCCGCAGGAAGCAGAAGGTGGAGATGCAGATGGCCAGGCAGACCAAGGCGATGACAGCGCCCACCCATGTGATCACCGACAGTAGCAGCTCCTTCATGCGGCCCTGGTACTGCCAGGGAGGGAGGGATGGGGCAGGGGGTTGCCAGGCTGGCACTGCACCCCACAACCCCAACCAAGGCCCTGTTCCCTAGCAGCCCCGACCAGGGCTCTGCCCCTTTATCATCTGGTGGGGGGGAGGGGGAGGGGGCACAAGGGGGTGTGGTAGGATCTGGAGGCAGTGGAGAGAGGTCAGAATACAGGACAGTTATATAGGGCAGTAAGGGAACAAGGGACATGAGGCCATGGGGGAGGGGCAGGTGATATAAGGCCAGGGGTGTTATAGGGTCATGGAAGGGTACATGGTCATGAGGGGGAAGGAGTGCAGGGCAGGGGGTTCCTTACAATCTGGCGGTGGGCCATGAGCACAGCAAAGTTGGTGAGGTGGCTGCAGGCGCAGGTGGTATGGGTGCGGTTGGTGCCCAGCAGCCGGCAGCCCTGCGTGGACCAGGCGCCCATCATGGAGCGCTCCGAGTAGTTCCAGAACGAGCAGTTGGCATTGAAGTGGTTCTTGGCCTGCAGGACAGGATGGGGGTGGGTTAGCGAGGTGGGGGGGGAATTATTAGCATGTCCTGTGGCCAGGGTCTCAGAGCCCCAGGGACGGGCAGATGTACCTCGAGGTGGGCAAGGGTAAAGATGACAGGGTCCATGAGGAAGACACGGCTGGACTCTTTGTTGATGGAGGCGGCAATGACCTGGGAGTTGACGACAAGGGCGGGGCTGAGGGCACCCGCATCCCCGCTCAGCTTCACTGTGGCATTCTCCGTAGACAGAAACAGCCCCAGGTTGTTGTACAGAATGAACACCACCTTCACCACACCTGCGGGGGCAGGGCTGTTAGCTCCTCCCCTGGCCCCACCCCTTTCCTGCAGCCCCACCCACTGGACCCTCCTGCTTCCACCACGCCTGGGGTGGGGGAGGAGGAGGGCTGTAAGTCCCATGCCCCAGCTCCACCCTGAGGCCCCCAGCTTCCCCATGTGTGCAGGGGGGCAGGACCATGAGCTCTGACTCGCCATCCCTCCCCCCAGGGCTTCCAGCCCCACCCCCAGGACCCTGAGCCCCAGCCCCACTGACCGTTGCGGCTGTTCTGCTTGATGGTGTTGGCTGAGAGCTGGATGGAGTTCTCGCCCCCCAGCTCCTGCGGGAAAACCAGCTCCTGCACCTGCCCCTCCGTGTTCAGCACCGTCACCTCCAGCACTTGGGGGGAGGGGGAGAGGGAAGAAGGGCATGAACAGCGACGCACACAGCACACATCCCCCGTGCACATGCATATTACGTGTGTGTTGCTATGCCTCAGTCTGGCACATGCCCATGCTACACACATGCATAGTGCCTCCAACTGCCAGAAGTGTGTTCTAAGGACATGCTCATTGCATACTGCATTGATACCCTCCCAGAACCAGGGGCATCCACCCTATGGACACAAGAGGCAGTGGTGGGGGGAGCCGAGCCAGGTGAATGCCCCAGAGCAGGGAAGGGAAAAGACAGGGACAGCCCCCAGCCCAGCCCCCTACCAAGCTGTGGGGGGCCACTTCAGCCCTGGCATGAGGGGCCTCTGTCACCTTGGGGAGCTCAGACTCTAGGGGCATGGGCACTTGGGGAAGCCCTGCCTTTCCTGGCCTCCATCCCTGGGAATGCAGGTGTCCAGGTGGCAGGGAGCAGTCTCACCTACCTGCTACCCTCCTCCCTCATGCCCTGTGCAGGTGTGGACCCTGGGTCTAGTAAGGCTCCAGGCTGCCTGTGCCCTCCAGCCTGCTCCCACGTAAGAGTGTTGACCCAGGTGTCTGGGGAGGCTGCTGGCTCTCTGTCCTCCTTGCTCCACATGAAAGCAGACGCAGGCATCCAGGGGAGCCCAACCTGTCCCATCCCCACCCATGGGCAGGGACCCTGGTGTCTAGGAAGGCCCCAGGCTGCCTTCCACTGCCCCATGAGACCAGACCCAGGTATCTGGGGAGTTCCAGGATGTCCCATTGCCCATCCCTGCTCCCATGGGCAGGGACCCCAGCATTCAGGGGAGCTCCAGGCCATCTCCCAATGAGGCTCACCAACGTTCTGGCGGGAGGTGACAAAGCGGGCGGGCTCCTTGACATTGTCGGCCAGCAGGAAGGCACCCTCCTCCAAGATATCCAGCAGCATGGTAGCTGTGTGCACCTGTTCTGTCCCGTTCATGTCCTTCCACGACTCCAGCGCCTCAGGCCGCAGAAGGTTGTCCACCGTCTCCACCACCGCCTGAGGGGGGCACGGACTGGGGTCAGCCATGGTGGTCCCAGGGGATACCACAGCCTCTCCTGACCCTGGGCAGATGGAGCCAGAGCAGCCCTCAACCAGTGTGATGGGCTGGGTATGCTCCCCATCCCCCCACAAGGCCCTCTATACCCCCTTGTGTCACCCACTTTGGTCTTGTGGCACCCTTCTACCTTCCCCCCCTCACCTTGATGTAGTCTTTGCAGGTTCGCTCTCTCTTATGCATCTGCAGGACAGAGGAGAGGAAGGTCATGGCCTGATCCTGGGGGCCCCAATCCCAGGGGGACAGCCCTAGGTGGGATGTGGAGACCACTCCTGCCATCCCAGATCACGGCCTGCTGCCCTCAGCGGGCAGTAGCCCATACCAAGCTGGTGACCCTAGGTACTAGCCAGTCACCACTAGGTCAGCACTGAACCAGGGAGGAACTAGCAATAACTAGCTGGTACCTGACATATAACTATTAGGTAACCAGCAAACCAACTAGCAATAATTACTAGATAGCAGCTGTTCACTGACCTATAAGTAGTCGGTAAGCAGCCAATCGGATACTAGCCAACAAGCCAGTAAATCACTAACTAGCCAGTGTACAAGATAGCATGAGATACTAGTACTGGTAGGCAGCTTAGCTGCAGGGTAACAAGTTAACAACCAGTAGGTAACACATCAATAACTAATCAGTTACTAGTAGGTAACTAGTTAATAGGCATCTGTGTTATAACTATTTGATCAGCACTGGCTAACTACCTGATAATTTGTAGATAAGTAGTGGTTAACTAGATGGTAGCAAATAAGCAAACATGTAACTGATAACCATTAGATAAGTAGTGGATAGCTAGCTGAGCTGGGGATAGAACCCAGGTGTCCAGGCTCCCCTCCCTCCATTCTAACTCCCCCAGACCCTTTTCCTCTCCTAGAGCTAGGATAGAATCCAGGTGTCTGGGCCCCCCCGGCAGACCCCATTCCCTTTGCAGAGCTGGGATAAAATCCAGGTGTCTAGGCTCCCAGGCCCCACAGCTCTAAACCCTTAGGCCCCATTCCCCTCCCAGAGTGGGGACAGAACCCAGGCATCGGGGCTCCCAACCCCTCCAGGCCCCACTCCCCTCCTGGACCAGGGATAGAACCCAGGGTTGAGGCTGCCAAACCCCCTGCACCAGCACCTTGTTGTAGTTCTTGCCAGCCGACTCGCGCTCGATGGGCCGCAGTGCCTGGAGCTGTGCATCCAGGATGTCGAGCAGCTGCTCCATGAGTCGCACTGATGAGCTGACGTCGCCAGCGTAGATGGGCCCACGCGTGTGGCGGGCCAGTTCACCTGCGATGTTCGCCGCATTCTCCCCGCTCTTGATCTGGGGGCACCACGGGCAGACACACACACACAGACAGGTGCAGACACACACATGCATGCACACAGATAGACAAACCCACATGAGCACATGCACACACACAGGCACGCACACAAAGAAAGATACAGAAACACATGCACACAGAGACAGACACAGGCACGCACAAACACACCAGCAGCTCAGTACTGGGTGCAGGGACCAGCCATGATCCCCCAGGGACCTCCCCCCAGGCCCAGCAGGGCACCAACCATGACCCCCTGCCCCTCCTCAGGCTTCAGCACGGACCCCACTTCCCCTGGGACAAGCTGTCCCCCATCCCCAGCAGGACAAAGACAATAACCCCCAACACACTCGCCCCAGACTCCATCAAGGACCAGCAACACCCCTGGAGGGGACAAATGGTACCTCGCTGACCGCCCCATTGGGACTGTGCTCCACCCCCCACCCCCAGGGCAGGGGCAGGGGCAATACCTTCTGGGCTACCTGGTTGACCCAGGGGCTGGTGCAGTTGCTGAGGTCAGGACCACGCGGGTTCCAGATCCCCAATGAGGGCAGGCACTGGAAGGAGGCGATGCCTGCGGGGGGGGGGGAGTAGGGCAGGATGAGACCCTTGCACCAGCCTGGACACCCCCTTCCCTCCATCTGGGGACCCCTGGTGGAGAACACAAGCCCTCACTACTGCCTTGCAGGGAGCTGTCAGCCATGAGGGGTCAAGAGAGGGCCTGGAGAGAACCCAGGTGTCCTGGCTCCCTGCTCCTCCAGCTCTAATTATTGGATCCCAGATGCCAATTATTTCCAAGACCTGGGAGAGAACCCAGGTATCCAGGCTCCCAGCCCTTTCTGATCTAACCCATTAGACCACTCTCCTCTCCCAGGGGTGGGGACAGAACCCAGCCTCCCCTCCCCTGCCCAGAGCTGAGATGTAACCCTGGTGTCCTGGCTCCCAGACTCCTTCTCTCCACAGAGCCAGGTGAGGACCCTGGTATCCAGGCTTCCATCATCTACTCCTGTCCCAGAGATGGGAGAGAACCCAGGTGTCCTGGCTCCCCACCTTCAAGGGCATCCAAGGCTCCCACTGCCCTCCCTCTGAGCTGGGCCAGAATCCCAGTATCCTGGTTTCCCCCTGCCAATCCCGGTCGGCCCCCGCCCCCCTCTCCCCCATGAGGGTCCCTAGCATCCAGACCCACCTCGAGTACCCTTGGGGCAGGGCCGTTCAACCAGCATGCCCTGCTGTGTGGCAGGCCACTGGACACGGCGCACCTCGCGGGGCTCGCAGAAGAGCTCGGGGGCACTGTGCTGGCCAGGGGCAGGTGGGCGGCGTGTACTCGGGGCTGCAGCCGTGACTGTGGCAGGTGCTGGCTCTGTACCCTTCTGGTTGCTAGCACCACCAGGGTGGGTAGTGAGTGGGGCCCGGCGCGCTGTAGTGCTGGCTGCTGGTGCTGCTGTGGTTGTGGCTGGTGTGGGCCGTGCTGGTGCCACTGTCGTGCTGGGTGGTGTTGAAGTCACTGGGCCTGTGGAGAATGGCAGGATCAGGGAACACTGGCAGTTCCCCCACTCCTGGGTCTCCCTGTAACTCTCTCCAGCCTGGCCCTGGCCCCCAGATCACCACCTGAGACCCCCATAGCTCCCCCCAGCCCAGCACTGGCCCGTCTGGGTTCCTCCATCACCCCCCTGAACCCCATTACCCCCTGCCTTACCTTGGTCCCTGGACACCCCATCCTAGACACCCCCATCATTCCAATGCCCCCATTTCCTTGGTCCCCTCTCTCTACATGCCCCTGCCTTGCTGCAGGGCTCCCTCCCCAAGGTGCAGTGTCTCCTGCCTGAGTGACTAGACCCTGTTCCCCTCCCAGAGCCAAGGACAGGCCCCAGGCGTCCTGTCACCTGTAGCAGAGCCCAGAAGCCAGGTCTCCTGTTCACTGCACTACCCGTAGCTGATCCCAGAACCCCAGTGTCCGGCTCCACCCCCCCTCACCAGCACTAGGATCAGGGGGCCCAAACTGGAGGGCGTAGCGCACGACAAAGTAGTTGTTCCACACGTAGAGCTGGTTGTCGCGGGGGTTGTAGTCCACAGATGAGACGAACTGGTAGGGGTTGGGGAAGGCTAGGCCCACGGGCTCCTCACGGTTGGCATTGGTGTTGAAGGCGTAGTCCACGCGGTTGCCGGCTGCCTCACTGTCATCGTCCACATAGACGCTGCGCACCACATACAGCACGCCACATGCCATGAAGGCATTAGAGGCCGCCCGTTTGTCGTAACCCGTCTCCCAAGTGCCCTCGAAGCGCAGTGTGTAGGGGTTGAGCTGGCTCACCACCAGGCGCCCACTGTTGGCCTCGGTGGCATAGATGACCCACAGCCCGCTTTCGTCCACAGCCAGGTCGATATCAGTCTTGCCGCCCCAGCGATAGGGCGAGGTGTCATGGTAGTTGGCTGTGGCAATGACAGTTTCACCACTCTTGATGCGTGTGCGCAGGTCATACTTAACAATGTTGCGCGTCCGCTCCTTGTTGTAGAAGACAGCACCATCATACACCACAAAGCCAGTGCCATCCACACGGTTGGGCAAGCGGTAGGTGGTGGTGTGGCGGGCACCCACATAATCATCCCACGAGGCGTACTCGGTCAGCGTGTCCGTGCGGTATGGCACCCATGGCATCACGTAGATGCGGTCACCCGCTTGCAGTGGGTCCTTGCACCACGCCCCTGCCTGGTGCTCCGACTCATGCGTTGATGTGGCCTCCAGCACCTTCTGTAGCGTCCCCGGGCACACGAAGACTGTGGGAGGAGGTGGGGGGGGGGCAGGGACAAAAGGAGTGGAGAGGGGATAAAAGGAAGGGGGAGGCGGGTAAAAGGCAGAGGAAGGTGGGTAAAACAAAGGGAAGGGGGCAAAAGGAGAGGTGAAGGGGTAAGAGGCAGAGGGAGGGAGAATAAGGGGAGGGGGATTAAAAGGAAAGGAGGAGGGGTAAAAGGCAGAGGGAAGCAGGGAAAACAAGGGGAAGGGGGGCAAAAGGTGTGGGACAGGGAGAAAAGGATGGAGATAGAGAGAAGCAGCAATAGAACGAGAGACGGAAAGAAAGAGAAAGAGAGAGAGAGAGAGAGAAAAGCGGTGAGAGGCAGTGGGAGCCGCGCCGGGAGCTGCAGTCACGGCCCTCACTCAATTCTTGCCTTGGGGGCTGGGGGGATTATGGGTGGGTGGGGCCCAGAAAGCTAAAGGAGTATGAGGGGGCTGTGCTGCCCCCCCAACCCAGGAGGTGCCAGGAAGGAGCTGTGGGACCCCCAGCACTGCAGGGGATGCTCAGAGTGCAGGAGATTGACACCTGCTGGGTCAAGCCAGATCCCCATGGCTTGGGTGGGGTCAGGCTCAGCCCCAGTCTCGTTCCACCCCCAAGACCAGGGTGGTGATGGGGAGTATTGAGGGGGGCAGGGTCTGGCTGAGTTCTGCCCAGACCTGCCCTCCCAGGCTACATTCACTGGAGAAACTGAGGGGGGGGGAAGGGGGTGGGGTGCCCAGGAGGCAGGCTCAGTGGGAGAGCTGAGGCAGAACCCAGGCATCCTGGCCCCCTGGGTCTAACCAACCAGACCCCACTCACCTCCCAGAGAACCCAGGCATCTGGGCTCCCAGCAATGACTGCCCCCCCCCCCTAACTACTAGGCTCAACAGTTCACTTCAAACTTGGTTAGAACCCAGGTGTCCTGGCTTTCAGCACCCTCCCTGCTCTAACTACTGGAGCCCACTCCCCTCCATGCCATATCCCCCATGCCAGATGGAGGGCTGGATAGTGAGGGGATGGGGGGTGCACCCCTCCCCACCCCAAGTCAGGAGAGGTGCATGAGAGTGGAGGGGAGAGGAGGAAGAAGAGGAGGGGGTGGGGGCAACTTTTTCAACACTATACAACGCAGAGCCCAGCCATGATTGGCTGGTTTTTATGCCCATAAACCCCACCATGACTTGGAGGAGGCCCTGTCCCAGTCCAGACAGGGGTCCCTGTTGAGGGGGGAGCAGAGGTTAGCATGGCTCCCGGTCTGGACGAGCTGGCGGGAGGACAGAAGGGAGTAGAAAATGCCGTTCCCCACCCGCCCCCCGCCGACACGAACAGCCAGGTTTGATTCAAAGCAGCAGAGACCGAGCGCGGGGCAGCGGGGGGCAGGCCGTCCTGCCCCCCTGCCCCAGGGGGGAAGGGGGAAGAGAATTGGGGGATTGAGGTGTGGGGGGGAGCAATGGTCTCTGGACTCCGGCAGTAGCTGTGGAGAGGCTGGGGGAGAGAAAGGCATTAGTGCTGTGGGGAGAAAAAAGGGCCCACGGGGAGCAGAGAACTTGTCACCAGGGGCAGCAGAGCAAGAAGAGTGGAGCTGGGCCCAGGGCAGAGCCAGGGGGATTGCAGAGCCAACAGGGAGGGTGGGTGCAGTCCCCATCATGGCCACAGCGGGGTGGCAGCGAGCACCAATGGGACCAAGCGCAGTCCCCATGGCAGCCAGAGGGGGCAACAGAGTCATTGGGGTGGTCACCAGCTGGGGGGCAGGATTTTGGGGCACCAGTTTCCACTCCCCCCCGCCACACTTGGCATGCAGTCCCCCATGCGTGGCGAGTTCTCTGCTCAGGGCCAAGCCATTATATGCACCCATGGTGCCCAGACCAGCACAGAGCAGAATCCAGCCCCAGGAACCCAGCATCCTATTTGATCACCAGCTAGGTGCACCTCCCCCCACCCCTGCACCCTCCCAACAGCCTGCCTCTGCCCCCAGTGCTGCCAGGCACTTCACATGACTGATGATGGCTGTGTGTGAGAGGGCAGGTCTGGCGCCATGGTGGAGATGCCAGGAAGTTAGGGGGAGGGGAGCGGAGCATAGCTGCCATGAAGACACCTCCTGCTCTGGGGTGCCCACTGTCATGCTGTGACTCAGAGGTACCACCAGGGATAGAACCAGCCTCCCCCACTATCCCATTTGACCCCACTCCCCTACCATAGCTATGGAGAGAACCCAGGAGTCCTGACACTCAGCCTGCTGCCCTAGTTGCTAGACTCTACTCTTCCTCCCCAAGTGAGCACGAGAACCCAGGTGTCCTGGTGCCCAGCTGTCCCTCTCAAATCTTACTATTAATCTGTCTATTTTTCTGTACAAGGCAGGGCAGCCAGGACACCTGGATTCCACACACCTTTGCAATAGCTTTGCTGCATACCCTGAGCCAACCCCTCGATGGTCTGTCTAACCCTAGATTCCTCCCCTCCACAAATCTAGGGCCTCTGGGCCTGGTGTTCCCCACTGTAACTCAGTGTGCATCTCAAATGCATGCGCACACATGTAGGGGCCCTCCATAGCACCAAAGGTCACGGGGATGTGTCCATGAACTCCAGCCACTCTGGGTCCCCCCCTCCCACCATCCTCTGGCCTTCCCTTGCCCCTCCAGTGCCTGCCTGATTCCCAACACCTCGGCCCCCCTTGGCCCCCCCAAGTGAATGGTATGTGTTCCTGTCCATGCCTGTACACATATGTGCTCGTGGGTGCTTGAGGATCCTATATGGGTACCAATGTAGCACTGCCCATGTAGGTGTGTTTTGTGCATCCATGCGCATTTGCTGACAGATGCATGTACCCATAGCTAAGCATAAGTGTACAGATGGAGGGGTGGGGGGTACTCATATATATGGGGAAGTACGCACGTCCTTGCATGTATATATATGCCTGTACATTGCAATGCAGGCAGTTGTTCTTTGCATGTATATGTGTAAGTCTGCATGCTGCTCCCACGCACATGCATATCTATGCCAGGGTGCACACGTTTTGTGTGTATGCCTCTATCTTGTGGCATGTACAACTGTGCTGTTCACACATGCTCATGTATGTGTTCATATGTTCCTGTACCATATGAGTGCCAATGCAGCCTTGTCCATGCAAGCATAGTCTGGTGTGCATATACATCCACACTCATTTGCTGATGAGCTCACGTTGTCTATAGGCACACACATGCATGCATGTGGGGATGTTCTCATGTGTGTACAAGCATTTGTATATCCTGATGTATGTGTGTCTGCATGCTGCAATTAATGCAGGTTTTTGTGTGTGCATGTATGTGTTAACATGTGCAGGGGCTCCCATGTGTATGCATGCCTCCATCCAGATGTGTATGCTTTGTTGTGTGGCTGTATTTCCATGTTCGTGCGTGTTCACATAGCTGTGTGCATGTGGGTGCATGTGAGTGCACATGTGAATGTCTGGGATGCGTGTTATATGCAAACAGGCACAGGCCTGTATGTTTTGGTTTGCATATACCCACACGTGTGTAAGAATGCTTGCACATGAATGCATAGCATGAACACGTGTGTGTACATGCACCTTCCCACATCTAGCAGCCCAGCCCAGGGACAGGATAACAGCTCTACTACCCCTGCAAGCTAGCAGAACTCCCTTCTGGTTGGGGCAGGGCTGGCCAGGCCAGGGGTCCTTGTTCCTCTGAAGGGGGATGGATCATGGGGCTGAAGCAAAGTGGGATCTATGACTCACAGGCTGAGGGAGGAGGCCCCGTGGTCCAGGCTGGGGGTGGTGGGTGAGATGGAGAAGGTGGATGGTGCCTGGCAGGAGGAGAAACAGGGTTAACGAGGAGGGGAAGGTGGTTCCATGTGAGGTTGAAGGGGGAGGACACACCCGTGGGAGTTGGCTCAAAAATGGACAAGGAAACAATCAATTCACCGCTCCCCCACGCCCAGGGAAAGATCCAGGACCTGGCCTGGGTGAGTTTCGAACCCATGACCTCCTGGGTAGCACCTGTGGGGAAAGAAATCATTGAAATAGCACTCCCCGCCCCAAAGTCCCCAGCCCAGACACATCCACCCCAGACAGACAGAGAGAGAAAGAGAGAGAGAGAGAGAGAGAGAGATGGGAAGAATCAAGCCTGGCTATTTGGTTTGCTTTTTGGCATTCGTTTGGTTCTTAATGAAGATCAGCTCATTAACTGTCTCCGTTCATGGCCTCCAGCCCCATCAGCGGCGATTACTTACAGTCCAAGGGCCAGAATTAAAATACAAAACAAGAGCCCTGAATGCAAAGCTGGGGGTGCAGGGGGGGTGGGGGGATGTGGAATTTCTCAGCCCCCTCCTCCTCTTCCCAACAATAACGGATCAAGGGCGTGACTGCAGCTGGGCCGGGGTTTGACAGGCAGAAAACAATTCACAAGGAAATGCCGACCCCCAGGTGAGATTGGAAACAAAACCAGGAGGGAAGAACCCAAATTAATCAGAAGTCAACAGAAAAATCAACGCAAAGGCCCGTGGTGGTTAGTAACACTCAGAGCGGCTGGTTATCGGTTCAAAATAAAAGCCGGGCTTTATATATATAAAATGTATCTATATATATAAAGGGATGGGGTGGGAGGGGTTATTTATGGTTCAGTTTGCTTATTTTTAGTTCCACGGTGTCTCATTAGCACGGCACTTGGAGGGTTAAAACAGAGGCAAGGAGGAGACGGGAGGAAAGCAGAAGCATCACTGAGGAACCGAAAAGAAAGGAGAAGCAGCCATAGGCGGGGTGGGGTGGGGAAGGGGCTTTAGGAGCTCAGGAGGGCGCAGGGCAGAGCCCTGGCTTGGGAGGGTGCTTAGGCACAGGCTTAGCTTTAAGCAGGGTGTTGGGTTCTTAGGGGCCTGAAAGGCTCCTCATGTCCTGAATAACGATAAGAATAACTCAAGTCCTGCTTACTTGGATTTAAGCACGTGCTTAACTTTAAGCAGGGGGGTGTTGGGTTCTCAGGGGCCCTGCTGAAAGGCTCCTCATGGCCCCAACTGTCATCATCATAAAACAACAGCAACAGTAATAACTAATTGGGAGCTGAAGTCCTGCTGACTTGGATTTTAGCAAGTGCTTACCTTTAAGCACGTGCTTATGTTCCAAGGGGGTCCCATGGAACAGTGATATCATCATCATTATCATGGTTATTATTAAATCATTAGTGGCAATCAGTCAGCATTAATATTGCTTTTAATTATTATTAAGAATAATTAACAACAATGCTAATGATCATACTAATGATAATCATTCTTTGTGTGTGGGCTAAAATACCAACAATTTCTATCAGACAAGCATGTGCTTATAAGCCAGTAGGAGGTAATTAAAGTCTTGAGAACTGGTGGAAATAATAATAATCTTTGCCAAAATTCCATAGGTTCCACTTAGATGCAAGCATATGCTTATTTTGAGTGGAACATATTTAAAGTGCTACTGCATATTTTTATTATTATTATTACTACTACTACATGTAAAACGTGTGTAATAATAGGTTTGTACATGTGTACTACCATTGTCTTGATTTCACTTTTATGTAAGCATGAGCTTAGCTCATGCTAAGCAGTTTGTGCTTATATTCCAGTAAGACCTATTTAAAATATTGTTGCATGGTGATTGTATGATTATATTTATTACAACAACAACAACAATAATAAATGCTAAAAGCCGTTTGGTTTCAATTAGTTTTAAGCATGTGCTTTTCTTCCAGTGGAACATATTGAAAATGTTACTTCATACTGCCATCATCATCATAATCGTCACCAATATATAATACATAATAATAACCTCTCTTTGAACATTAAGTATTGTCCTCTTAATTTCAATTAGATTTAAGTATGTGCTTAGCTCTAAGTTTGTGCCTATGTTCCAAGTTAGACCTATTTAAAATGCAGTTGCATAACAACAATTCCTTGCTTGTGAACTAAAATCCTCTTTATTTCAATTAGTTTTCAGCAAGTGCTTAGCTTTAAGCATCTGCATAGGCCCCAATAAGACCTATTTAAAATGTGGTTACATATTAATTGGATGATGATGTATGCTAGCTGAATAGTAATAATAGCAATAACAACAACAACAATAATAATAGTAATAATACTAATAAATAACCCTGCTTTGAACAGGAACTGAAGCCTCTTTGGTCCCAATTGGATCAAAGTGCATACTTAGCTCTCAGCACCTGCCCATGCCCCGTCCCTCAGCCAGCTGCGTCCTGGCACCCACCTCACCCACAGGGCAGGTGCATAAATTAAGCAGGTGCTTAAGCACCTGAGCAATTGCAGCCAGTGACTTACACCCCCCTGGTGATACCCAATGCAGAGGGGCCCAACAGCTACAGAGGTTGATGCCTCTCAGAGTCCCTTCCCTTGCCCATGATTTGAGCCAATTTCCCCCATTACTGGAGTTAAAACAAACAAACAAACAAACAAACAAAAAAGGCCATTTTGGGGAGGGGGGGTCATCCTTTTTGGGGGAAAAAGCAGGAACTAAGGGGAAAATAAAAAAAAAATAAAAAAAAAAAATAATAATAATAGAGACAGAACGGAAACCAAGAGGAGAGAGAGAGCGAGGCGGTGAATGAGGTAGACTGAGGTACCCAATTGGTTGTCATGGAAACGGGGCTAGCGGAGCAGAGGACCTCGATGGAGGGATAGAAAAGACGGAGAAGTGGGCTGCCGAGATTATTTTCCCCCTGAAGGAGCTAAAAAAAGGCGCTGAGACATAAATGGTTAAAACGCACCCCCCCTTTCCCCACCTGCCAGCTTCCCCCCACTCCCCCCACACCCTCCAGCACCCTCCCCTTAGGCTTGGCCCCCTGGACCAGGACCAGGCCTGAGCATCCTTGGAGCTAAGATGGGGCAAAGAAAGAGCAGGAGGGGATGGGGGGCTGCGTTTTGCCAGGGAGGCCAATTCAGGAGGTAACAAAACCAGAGAGAGAAAATTCGGGGGGACAGGGATGAGAAAGGGGGGCAGGGGAGGAGAGAGAGGAGGGGTCCAGGAGGAGGCAAGGGGCTGGGGGAGAAGGGGAGGGACAGAGGAGAAGGGGTCACAATTAATATGGCCACAGCGATTATACAGGTGTTAGAGTAGGGTCAGTGGTAATGGTTCTGTTTACCTTTTTGTTCCACTTCTACTTTAAGCATCGGAAGAAAGAGGAAGAAAATAAAAAAAAAAAAGATAAAACAACAAAAACAACAAAAAGGGAAAAAAAAGAACAGAAGAAAAAAAATTAAGGAAAGAAAACGAGATTGAACCAACCAAAGCGAGAGAAGAGCCGGGGAGAAAACAAAGAGAGAGAGATTAGCGCGCTGCTGGGCACCCCAAGCAGCACAGCCCCGCGCCCCCTGCCCATCCCCACCCCCCATTTCACATGGGGCAGAGGCAGGAGGAGGAAGGGGGGCCCCCGCCTGGCGTGGCAGTGGAGGTAATGGGGTTGCAGGCTCCAGCCGTGCCGCCCTGGGGAAGAAAAATGTCAAAGGAGGAACGAAAAACCCGACGGGAGAGAACAAGGGGAGAGCACAGGATGGGAGAGGCACAGAGCGCAGGGGCGAGGGGGGACATGGCAAGGAGATGGAGAGAGGGAGCACAGAGAGATGGATACAGGCGGGGGAAGGAAGGAAGGGTAGATAGAGAGGGGAAGAGAGAGAGAGAGAGAGGGAGATCGGCAGATAGAGAGAGGGGAAATAGAGGGATAAGGGCTGGCTGGATCAGACAGACAGACAGATGGAGAGGATTTGTGGAGATGGGTTGATGGACAGAATGCCATAAGGGTCTGATCGTGGTATTTATGGAGGTGAATAGGTAGACATGCATGTGGATGGACAAAGGGATGTGTGAATGAATGGACAAATGGCTAAAGGGATGCCTGGGGATGGATATGGAAGAAGCGGGGGATGGATGGGAAGATGAGGTAGAGCTGTGGAGACAGACCCACATGGGGCTGGCTGGCTGGTGGGGGGGCATATACCATTGGAACAACCCCACCCTGTGCTTGGCTCTCTTTGCCTTTGTTGGTGGCAGCATCAGGGTGACATTTTTTCCCCACCCCAGAGGAACAAGCCCCCTGAACCTATGAGCACAGATACCTGGCACTACCTCTTTCCTCAAGGGCCCATAGCAGCTCTGACCCCAAGTGAAGGGGGTCACCACAGCCCCAAGGCACAATCTTGCTCAACTCTGCTCTGGAAGCCCCAGGATTTGAGGGTAATTAAAGGCCAGAGCAGGGGCACAGAACCACCAGGAACCACAGGGAAGAAGGCAAGGTCTCCTTGTGTGTTCCAGGCTATGGAGGCTTGGGTGCTGGGGACCAGTGAGGAGGGAGGAGGAAGTAGCTTTAAGGGAACTGAAGGGCTTGGGGACCACTTCTGAGCTGCTACACGCAGGCTGTTCGGGAGGGGTAGGTTTCAGTAAAGCCCAGCAGGATGGGCCCTAATGTCAGCCTGGGTGGCACCCAGCATGACAGGGTCCCGATTTTGGCGTGGGGGTCTGGCCAGTGCCTGGTGCCACAGGGTCCTGATTTTGGCCTGGGGGCCTGGGCAGTGCTTAATGCGACACCAGACAATAAGGCTAACCTATTTAACTATTTCTTTGCCTCCATTTTCCTCAACAGGGACCGGATCAGCCTGTCCGCTGGGACCCCCTCAGGCGCACCCAGGCCTAGGGTCAGTGAGCACCTAGCCAGGGAACTTCTGGAGGGACTGGACGTATTTAAATCAGCTGGTCCTGACGACCTCCACCCCAGAGTGCTGAGGGAATTAGCAGAGGTCATTGCGGGACCCCTGGCACGGCTTTATGAGCACTCGTGGTGCGCTGGTGTGGTGCCAGAGGACTAGAAAAGAGCCAATATGGTTCCCATTTTCAAAAAAGGGAGGAAGGAGGACCCAGGAAATGATAGGCCAGTTAGTCTTACCTCGATCCTGGGTAAGCTTTTTGAGAGAATTGTCTTGGCGCATGTCCGCGAGGGGCCAGCAGGGGAGATTATGCTTAGGGGTAACCAACACGGGTTCATTAGAGGCAGGTCCTGGCAGACCAACCTGGTGGCCTTCTATGACCAGGTCACAA